>NC_045558.1:1702282-1939189 GCF_009769535.1 Thamnophis elegans | reverse complement strand
GGTGGGCATGATACGGCCTGGCAGGGGCTGTCCGGGCATCATGGAGCCCTGTCCGAGGATGGGACCTGTGGGGGAGGAAACAGCAGTGAAGGGGGTGTTGGAGGGAGGGGGCCCTTGGAGGCCATCTTTGAACCTCTGGAACCCCTCTCTGTTCACATCTCCCATCATCCCTCCTCTCTGTTCATTTCTTCCTCCTCCTCCTCCATCCATCTCTCCATCCATCCATTCCCCACTCTTCCATCTCTCCCTCCCTTTCCATCCATCTCCCCATTCCCAATCCTTTGGCATCTTCGTCCATCTCTCCATCCGTCCGTCCATGCATTCATCCACAGCCTTGCCAACTAAAGCACTGGGCTCTTGGGCAAACTACCAGATTGGGAGGAAAGGAGAGAAAGAGAAAGGGGGAGAGGAGATGGAGGGAGAGGGAAAGAGAGGAGAAAGGAGGGAGGAGAAAGGAAAGGGAGAGGAGGAGAGAGGGGAAGATCAGTGCTTCTCAACATGCAGCTGGGGGATTCTGGGAGCTGGAGTCTTCCCCTCTTAAAAGATGCCAGCTGCGAGATTCTGGGAATTTAAGTCCTCTTTTAAAGTATCCTGGTTGGGGAATTCTGGGAGTTGAAGTCCATCCGTCTCCGCATTGCGGAGGCTGAGAAAAATCCTGCCCCTTCCCCCGATAGTCCTTGACTTACAATGGTCCATTTAGTGACCGTTCAAAGTTAAAACAGCACTTAGGACCAGTTTTCAAACTTAGAACTGTTGGTCATATGAACAACATTCGGAAGCTTGGCAACTGACTCATATTTACAACGGTTGTAGTGTCCCGGTGTGTGTGTGTGTGTGTGTGTTGTGCAATCCCCGTTTTGTGACCTTCTGACAAATGGAACAGGGAAGCCAGATTGGCTTCAGAACCATGTTACCGACTTAACAACTGCAGGGATTCAGTTAATGACGGGGGCAAGAAATTCCATTTCCTTGAAGAAATGTCTCCCTTAGCAGCAGAAATGTGGCCGCTCCATTGCGGTGGTTAAGCTGAGGACTGCCTACATTTAAGCTGCCTTTTGAAATATGCTTTTAAGCCATCAGCAAGGAGGAAAAAAAATCTTAGCCCCCCCCTCCCCCCCGCTACTGGTCTACTTTTGCAAGTAACGGCACACAACATTAAAATGCTTTTTAAAAGCCTTTTTCTGTCTCTTATATATATGTACATGTCTGTGTATCTCTGGGGGAAATGAAAAGCAGAGGAAAAAGATTTTTTGGGGACGTGCAAAAACTCTCCATCACAGGGTAGAGGCGGGGGGTGAGGGGGAGCAGAAAATGGCTTCCCGCTAACCAGGATTTCCCCGCAGTAGCTGAGATGTGATGACGGGTTAAAGGCAAGCGAGAGGGGGGGGTGTAATGAGGGGAGAGGGGGAAAAAACAAAAAGGGAGAGGGAGAGAGAAGGACGTTCGGTGGAGGAGAGAGGATGGGCGGATGAGGGGGGGAGAAGACAGAACGGCTGGAGCAGAATAAACAGGGAAGCGTGACCTACATACAGGAAGGGATGCTGAAAGGAAAACACACACACACACACACAAATGCACAGCCGAGTACAAACGGCAGCTGTTTGGGGGGGGGGGGAGAATGGCATGGTTCATTAGACAGGAGGCGGCTGGCGGAGATGCCTTTGGTTGGCTTCTTCCTTCCTCCCCATCTCCCACCTTCCTTCCCTTCCTCCCCTCATATATCTCTTTCCTTCCTCCCTTCCATCCATCCCCCATACCTGCTTCATTCCTTTCTTCCAGGCATGCATCCATCCATATCTCCTTCCCTCTATCTCCTTTACTTTTCTTCCTTCATATACGTATCTCCTTCCATCCATCCATCCATCCATCCATCCATCCATCCATCCATCCATCCATCTACCATACTTCCATCCCTCATACATCTCCAGCCTTCTTTCTTTTTTCCTTCCATTCATCCTTCCCGTATCTCCTTCCTTCCTCCCTGTATCTCCATCCATCCATCCATCTGTCCTTCCTTCCTTCCTCCTGCCCCATATCTCCTTCCTTCCACCCACACTTCCTTCCTACCATCCTTCCTAACAGTTCCTGCCTTCATTTTTCCTTCCATTAATCTTTCCCTATATATCTCCTTCCTTCCCTTCCTCTCTCCTTTCCTTGCTTCCTTTTGTCTTCCTCCCTTTTCCTATCTCCTTCCTTCTTCCCTCCCTTCATTTCTGCCTTCCTTTTTCCTATCTCCCTCCTTCCCTCCCTTCATTTCTGCCTTCCTTCCTTCTTTTTTCGTATCCCTCCCTCCCTCCTTTCCTTCCCTCCCTCCCTGCCTTTCCCTCCAAACCAACAGGTAGAGAAGCCTCATCTTCCCATCTCCAAAAAGTGGCAGTGCCTCCAAGGGTTGGAAACCTTCACTCCGCAATGTCCCCTCCGAAATGGCTAATCCTGCCCTGGATTGAAAACCTGTTTCCACTGCAGAGGGAATCTTTTCTTGCTTTCTGAGTTTGAAAAGCCATTTTCACACATCCGTGCGTGTTAAAAAGAAGGTTTCAAGAAGCTTTTGGAGCAAAGCCTTCAGGGAGGAGCCGGAAGCCCTGGTGGCTCTAACAAAACGGTGGAGGAAGAGGAGGAAGGTTGGCAGACTCGGCTTCCCAAGCGCCAACTGCAGTCCACCGTTCCTGTTGCGCTTCAAACACAACACCGTAGGTTGTTATGCATTGGTGATGTTACCTAGTTGGGTCATGAAACATCTTCAAGGAAACCACCAAGCTCAGAGGGCCAGGAACCCCCCTATAAGTAGTATTGCTATAGGGGGAAATGATGCTACCAGGATTGATTCTTCTCCCATTATAGACACCCAGAGAAAAGCCACATTTACACACAATTCACAAAGGAAACAAAAAAACTAATACATCCCTCCAGTTACCAATTCTCAGAGAAGCAGGGATTAACCCCAGACAAATAATCAAGGAGAAAACAATCCTCTTCTAATCAAGGAACAACCAAGGGAAACCCCCCCCCCCAACACACAGACATTCCCAAGGACACTGTCTGGGCAAGAAATTGTACATAAATAGAGACTAATCCCCCTTTCTTCTATTACTGATGATGTTACCTAGCTGGGTCACAAAACCTCCAGAAGAAAATTATCAAGCTCAGAGAGCATGAAAGACCTCACACTCCTCCTAGTAGTAATGATGTTACATGGTTGGGTCACGAAATGTCTGAAAGCTCAGAGAGCACAAAGGACTTCACCATCCTCGTACTTATGACCGTTGCTTCATTCCCCAGTCACATGATCCAAATTCGCATGACGCACTACACAACTATAGCAACTCAATCACCACGAGAATGAAGGGTGCCAAACCAGGCGCAAATCCACCCAACCACTGCCTCACTTAGCCACCAATGTTGGTCACAAGGCGAGGACTACCTGTTATTTACAGGTTATGTCTCCAGCACTTAATAATCTTGGCTTCCTTGTCTTCTTGTCAGAATCTGTGCCACCCCAGAACGACTCTCTCTCTCTCTCTCTCCTTTTCAAAACGCGCACTTCGATGATCAACGCCGACGGACGTCACTAACCTGGTTGAGGAGGGTGAGGTGGGGGCATCTGGTGAAGCATCATGGGATAAGGGGGAGGCTGCTGGTGAGATGACAAGGCTGTCCCCAGAGGATTCATGCCTGGACCACTGGTGTGCTGGTGCGATTGTTGTGCGTTCTGGCTCTGTTGTTGCTGCTGTTGTTGCTGCTGCTGTTCTAATTGTTGTCGGGCTCGGAGTTCGGCGTATTTCAGCTGCTCCATGTGGAAGTTTTGACGCTCGGTGAGCAGCTGCTGTCTCTGCTGCTCCAGCTAAGGGAAAAAAAATTGAGATGTAGGGAAAGAAAATCATATACCGATCAAAAGTCAAACCAATCGGTGTCATAAACCAATCAGTGGTTCAAAGCCCACCATAAAAACAACCACAGCATGTTTCCCCCCCACCAGCTCATAAGTCTCTCCCGGCCATTGCTTCAAATTCACGGCCATGAAAAAAGGAGGCCACGTGACTACAGGATATTGCCATCGTCATAAATATGAACCAGTTGCCAAGAGTCTGAATTTTGATCATGTAACCCTGGGGAATGCTGCAACGGTCGTATGGGTGAAAAATGGCCACAAGTATGTTTCTCTGGCGCCGTCGTAACTCCAAACGGTCACTATATGGACCATCGTAAGTCAAGGACTACCTGTATTTTGGGGAATGCTATGGTGGTTGCGTAAATGGGCCATCGTAAGTTCAAATGGTCACTCAGGGAAATGTTGTAAATTGAGGACTACAGGTATGTAATCTCTGTATCCAGAGCTGAGAGATTCTGAAGGCTAGATGGAGGTCTGGAGGATGGGTTTCAAACGCGTGGAGGATGATGGGTGTTTGTGTGTGTGCGTGTGTGTATGTGAGCAACGCCAGGCACCATCTTCGTGGGCGGTGGGAACCGGGTCGGATTGAGAAGACAGCCGCCTTCTCCAAAAATAATACAATTCGATTTTCTTTAAAGGGAAAGCTCGAACGAAACACTAGGTCAAAGTTTGAATACTTCTTTATTTGATATTTTTAATATTTTTTTTTCATTATTTCGTAGTAATCCAAAGGGATGGACATAAATAATACTCCTCCTTCCCCAACAACAACTCTGCGAGGTGGACTGAAAGGGAAGGACTACTGGCCCAAGGTCAGCCAACTGGCTTTCATGCCTAAAGCGGGATTAGAACTCACCGTCTTCTGGATATTGGCCCAAAGTCACCAGGCAGCTTTGATGCCTAAGGCAGGACTAGAACTCGCAGGCTCCTGGTTTCTAAAGTAACACTAGACCAAATCGAGCCACAATTTTTTTTTAAAAAAAAAACCCGCACATAATTAATGTTTGTGCCTGGCAAAGGGACCCACCGAAGAGAAGTGCAGAGGCATCAATGATCCCTTGGGATCCTCCCAACTTTCTCTCTTAATCGTAAAGGAAACAGGGAGGGTTTGCAAAGGGTTCCTAAATTCCGGTCACGCCTCGGTTTAAAAACTCTCCAAAAACGACCGACGACCAATGGAATTTCTCCACCTGTCAGCTTCCAATTCAAGTGGATGGTCCTTGAGGGAATCCTGTTCACACCTCCTATCCTATAGCGGGGTGTGTTGTTTGCACGCACGCGTGAACGAGGGAGGCGCCTCGGGGGGGGGGGGGGGGAATGAAAAGCAACTCACCCATGGTGGCTGTCGGCTCTGCAGTAATGCAGCCTGACACCTCTTTTGTGAGATTTTACACACAAGGCTGACTTAGATCTCTCTGGGCTAAAAGTGTTACATTGAACCTATTATGTATAAAATTGGGAGGCCAATTTGAACCACCAAGAAGAACAAAAACGAACATTTTTTTTGCAACCGGAAAGGTTTATTTTGCCAGGAAAATTGAGGGTCCCCACCCCCCCTTCATCCCCGAGAATCCATGCATTCCTAGGCTGCGGGGCGAGAACAGCTGCTTGCTGCAAGAGAGTAATTTTCTTGAAGGGAGGGGGGGAGAGAAGAGAGAGAATCAATGGAGAAGCTGCCTTTGCCCCTAGCAACCGTCTTTCCTTATCTGCCAATCAGCAGAGAGCAGGGGAGGGGGGGGAAGACTGGGGGTGGGTGGGTGGGAAACACAGCCGCCACACAAAAGCTATTCTGGGGAAGGAAATCAGGAAAACCCAGTGGATAAAGAGCAAAAAACATGCTGGGCTTCATGTGCTCCAACACGGGGGCGGGGGGGGGGGGAGATGCCCCATTTTAAGTGTTTTGCCTTCAGGGAAAAAAGGAGGGGCTAGAATCCCCCCCCCCCCGGGGAATCAAGGACCAGGAAAAGAACAATGATTAAACTTTCCGAGGAGGGGTCTGGAAAGGGGAGAAGTAAATTTGGGGGTCAGATGCCGAGGCGAGAAGGCTGATTGAATGGGGTGTGGGGTATCCGGAGGGACTCCACGGGTTGATGGTGGGCTGCCCGGGGACACTTCATGGATCGGCCATTCAGTGCCAGGAAAGACTTCATGGACCGGCCATGAGATGCAGAGACTGACCGTGAGGTGCCAGGAGGGACTCCACGGATTTACTGAGGGCTGCCCAGAAGGATTCTGTTTCCCAACCGGGAGGTAACCTGACAGACTCGGGATGTTGATCGTGGGGTGCCCAGAGGGACCACATGAATGGACTCCGGGGTGCCCAGAGGAAAGGACTACATGGAGGGTCCAGGACGTGGCCTTGGGGCAGCTTCCTTTGCCGGCCCCAAATGGGAAAAGAAGAAGCACGTGAATGGCGGAAAACCGGCATCCGTAGCAGGTTTCGCAGACTCTGGAGGCGGCGTGAAAAGAGGCAGCAGCCTAGAATTTTTACGTGGTCACAAGCAATCTACCTACTTCCAGCCTCCCTTGAATTCTGTTGACTCATATCTTAACTTCTGCTACTGCATTTTCCCGAAAATACGACCTCCTCCAAAAGTCCCAGCTTCATCTTTACCCATGAGCCCAATGTAAGCCCTAGCCCCCCCCAAAATAAACCCTAATCAAGAGCTCGCGCACTCCAGGGGGTGGGGCAAGGCACACAGGTAAAAATGAAGCTGTGTGTGTGTGTATGTGTGTGTGTGTAGCTGCTCTACTTATCCCGCCCACCCCGACATCTGCCTTGCCTTGCCGGCCCACTTCTGCCGCCCACTTGAACGTCTTCTGTTGTCAAAAGCCTTCAGGAAAAGTCTCTGCAGCTAAGAAACGGGCTCTGGATTGATGTGCACCATGTCACCTGGCCGGGTTTCGCCCCCAGAGGCCTCCTGGAAAGGCCCCAGAGGCTCCGTTGTCAGCTGCAGAGGGCTTTCTAGAAGGTCTCCGACAGTGAAATGGAGGCTGGGGGCGACGCACAAGAAGCGGGGCGGCTGTGCTGGGTAGGGCTGTTGGTGCCGCAAGATGAGTCAGTGGAAGACCCCCCCCCTGAAAATAAGACCTGGTGCCTTTTTTGCTGGGGATATGTATGTATTAGAGCCGAGGTGGCGCAGTGGTTAAATGCAGCACTGCAGGCCACTTCAGCTGACTGTTATCTGCAGTTCGGCTGTTCAAATCTCACCGGCTCAGGGTTGACTCAGCCTTCCATCCTTCCGAGGTGGGTAAAATGAGGACCCAGATTGTTGGGGGCAATATGCTGACTCTCTGTAAACCGCTTAGAGAGGGCTGAAAGCCCTATGAAGCGGTATATAAGTCTAACTGCTATTGCTATGTATGAATAAATGACTGGGTCTTATTTTCGGGGAAACAAGAGCTGCAGCAGGTACCAACTGTTAGCTGAGAAGACACCCCCCCCCCCCGCCCCCGGGTAGGCTTTGTAGCCATCCATCCCTTTAGGTGAAAGATTCCTGTGTAAAGGCTTTTTTGGCAATCAATCACTTTAATTGGAGCTGCATGTGTGCACCTGTCTTTGGCATCTGGGTAGCGCCCTCCATCTGGAGGAGGGTCTTCCCAATTTCTCCAGCAGGGGACCAGCGTTCCCTCCCCCACCCATTTTAGGGGTGGAAAATAGGTCTCTATTTATTGCAAGTCACGCAATGAAGTACCACCTGCCTGCCTTGGCAGATTGGGCTCAACCCTGGGGGAGCCTCTCTTGGGGTACCCTATTTTGGGGGTGGCTAAGGAGGGGGTGGGTGGGTGGGGCCCTAACCTTGGACCACCAACAGTGCAGCTGTTGCGGAGAAGGGGAAGACGTGTGCAAAAGCTGATTGCTGAGGCGGCCAAAGGAGCAGTAAGGAACATTTTAGTGACAGACTCATTACAACGGAAGAGCCAAATCAGTGGGCTGGGAGAAAGTCAGTGGCCACCTTAGAAATGGGGGCAATTTGGGGCAAGAAGTCTAATCTTTTTTTTTTCCTATAGGGCTTATTATTTTGGGGGAATCAAAGGAATTCCCTGAGGAAACTCGCAACCATAAACGCGAGGGAAAATAAACCGACAAATGAACAAATGAACAAGATCACAGCAATCAATCATTGTGCGTTGAAGTCAATAAAATAAAGAAAGCTGGGAGAAAAATCGGCAGCCCTCGACTTACAACTGCTCGTTTAGCGACCATTTGAAGTTACAAGGGCGAGAGAAAAGTGGCCTAGGACCGTTTCTCACACTTAATAATCATCTTAGCTGCCCTGAGTCCCCTTCGGGGGAAAAGGGCGGCATATAAATATAATAAAATGAAAATGAAATCTCCTTTTAACGATCCCACAATCCCTTGTGGGGTGGAGTCTGGGCAACTGAATGAAGCTGAGTGTGGGTTGGCCGGATGCCCTTCCTGTTGCCAATGCGGATTTATATTCATCAGACATAATCTCAAGGTGCCTCTACCTAGGATCAAATTCACAGCCTCCTGATTCTGAGTTGAGAGGTCCACACCTCTGGGCCACGCCACCACTCAATTTCTCACACTTAACGTCCGTTGCAAAACCTCCACGATCTCATGATTAATATTCAGAGGACTGTCGATTGGCTCGTATTTATGACGGTGGCAGTGTCTCAGGGTCAAGTGATTTCCTTTTGCGACCTTTCGAAGGGAAGCAAAGATACACTACACAACTGTATTACTAACAACTGTAGCAAAAACAGTCTTGAAATGGGACAGACCCCACTAGGCCACTGTCTCGTTTCGCAACACAAATTTGGGGCTCAATTGTGGTTGTAAATCAAGGCGTCCCTGTGTATCGGGGACATTTATCCCCCGGGGGAGGGCCTTATCTGTTGCAGCTCCGGCCCTCTGGAATGACCTCCCCGTTGAGATCCGGACCCTTACTACCCTCCTGGCCTTCTGTAAAGCTACTAAGTCCTGGCTGTTCCGGCAGGCCTGGGGCTGTTGAAGTATCCAGCCCCACTTTAATTGTGAATGTTGTTGTATTTTAAATTTTGTATTGTCTTATTTATCCCCCTTCCCTTTTTTATTGTAAGCCGCCCGGAGTCCTTCGGGAGTGGGCGGCATACAAAACTAATAAACTAAACTATTTACCGCCCAGAGTTATTTATAAAATCGATAAGGCGAGACATAAATGAATCAACAGTAGAGGAAGTAAATCTGGAGAAACTTTGAGCTGGCAGACAGCAGGTGAACAGAACTGAGTTTTAATCTTACCGCTTCCTTCTCTCGGTCCATGATGGTTTCCAGCTCTTCAAAATGACGAAGTTTGATCTCCAGTTTCTTCATCTGGGTTTCCACCAGGAGGGCCACCAGAGATTTGATCTTCCGTTCCTCCACGGCAGCCAGATGCTAAGGAAGAACAGAACTCAGTTTACCCGGAGGCCAAACCAGCAATGTGGGGTTTTTTTGTAGCTCTGGATAGGTATTTTATCCCTCAGTTATTTAAAATAGTTATGTATTATTATTATTTTGCATTATCTGATAAGCATCTCTGTCAGGTTTCTGCAATTCTCGCGGAATTTGCTTTCAACGAGAGGTAGATGATCCTGTGAATATTGCCGTGCGGTGCCTGAATTTTGAGAGGACCAACAGCACAGCTGGGGGATCTGCCTGGCAACCATTTAAGGCTGAGAGATATTTTTCCTCTTCTTCTTCTTCTTCTTCTTCTGTGGGATAAACGAAGGCCCCGTTACATCCTTCCTTGTCACTAAGATGAAGTAATCATCTCAAAGCGGCTTAATAACTAAATCTCAAAACTCTTATTAGCGGCTTTGAGACGATGCTTGCGACCACAAAGGGACGTATGAGATTTCCAAAAGGGGGAAATTATTTCATTTATTCGAACGATTCCGAAAACGGGATTTTGAAAGGCGAGCGATGTCTGGGGAAGGCTGGGCGGGATGGTTTTCCCCACCCAGGGTGAGATTAGAAAGGACGCGGAGCTGGAGTGATGGGTTTATGGGGGTTTAATTGGATGAAACCTGGATTGGATCTCAGATACAGAAGCAAAGCGTGCAGGAGGAATTAGCACGGGAAGCCCTCCACTTACAACGGTTGGCTTACTGACCGTTCAAAGTTAGAAACGGCACAGAAAAAAGTGAATTATGGCCGTTATTCAAACTTACGACTGTTGCAGCACCCCTGGGGTCAGGTGATCAAAATCCAGACCCTTGGCAACTGTCTTGTATCTATGACCGTTGCATTGTCCCAGGGGATCACGAGATCCCCTTTGATGACCTTCTGACAAGCAAAAGTCAATTGAGGGAGGAGCCAGATTTATTTGACCGCTGTGTTGCTAACGTAGCAACTGCAGTGATTCACTTAACCACTGTAGAAAGAAAGGTCGTAAACAGGAACAAAAATTCATTTTAAAAAATGTCTCGCTTAGCAACAGAAATGTTGGGCCTAGTTATGGCTGTAAGTCGAGGATTAGCACGTTTTCAGAAAAAAGCAAATAGGAGATGGATTGTTAAGACTTCGCCTTAGGGCAGACGTGTCCAAATTTGGGAACTTTTAAGACTTGTGGACTTCAACTCCCAGAATTCCTCAGTCAGCTGGCTGGGGAATTCTGGGTGTTAAAGTCCACAAGTCTTAAAAGTTCCCAAGTTTGGACACGTCTGCCTTAGGGCATCTATTGCTCTCTCTTCAGCAGCATTTTGCCTCCAGAGCGCGCAGTGGACACGTTTTGTCCATTTTAACCTCTTATCTGCATTATCCTCGATTTATGACCATTCACTTTGTGACCCGTAGTTAGAATGGCCCCGAAAAAAGGGACTTCTGACGCTTTCCACACTTACAACCACTGCAGCATCCCTGGGATCAGGTGATCAAAATTCAAATGCTTGGTACCTCACTCATATTTATGATGCTTGCAGCGTCCTGGATGTCATGTGATTTCCCTTTGGCGGCCTTCTGACAAGCGGAAGGGGACAAAGGGGAACCGTTGTTAAGTGAATTGTGTCCCATTTCATCAACTGTCTTGCGCCGGTTGTTCAGTGAATCACTGTGCTTTCTAGGTTAGTTGCATGACTATTACATGATTCAAGAATTCAAGAATCATGTAACAACCGTGTGACTAAAATGCGCTTGTGATTCACTTAACAACCGGGGCAACAAAGTTGGTAAAATGGGACAAAATTCACTTAACAGCCGTCTTGCTTAGGAAGGGAAATGTGGGGCTCAACTGTGGTCGTAAGACGAGGATTACTGTATGGGAAAGCCTGTTCTTGGAAGCTGTTTTGCCAGCAATGCAAATAACCGAAGGAAATTTAGCTCGGACAGAGTCAGTGGCGCTTTGATAAAAGCGCTTCACATGAGTGTATTCTTCACTTCTGGCCTTGCTTATATTTGTGTGCCGAAGAAAGGAAAATGTGTTGTGGACTTCTGGTGTGAAATGATCCTCCGGGACATCAGCAACCATCAGCGCCATTGCTAGGAGCAGAGCCCGAGGAGAAAGGAGCATGGATATCCTTGGCGGAAGGGATCTTCTGCTCATGAGCTCAGAAATGGCAGGAAAAGGAAGAATCGTCGGCACGCATTCAAAAAAAAAGAAGTTTCTCCTTCCATTTCTCGCAGGGGCTACACAATGGGCTCTTTTCAGACCCACCACACCCCCCCTTCCCAGTTAATTGGAGCTGGAATGCGTTAGCCTCCCTACACACACACACACGCACACAGAAAACTGTCAGCGGAGCTGCGAGGTAAAGAAAAGCTGGGCTCCCGAAAGAAATGAGCCCATCAAGGCCTCACGGAGCAGCTGCCAAACTTTCCAGAGGGGGTTCCGTCAGCCAGCCGACAATAGCGCACACACATTTCCCCTCCGCGCAGCTGAAGTCGAAGCGCACAAACGGAGCATTGGGAAGCGTGAAGAAACAGGAAGAGGACCGAAAAAAAACAACAACAACAACAGCAACGACACAAGTACAATCCCGGCACGTCACGACACAAAGCAGCGGAAACGCAGAGGCTGCGGAGGCCTTCCGCGGGACAAACCTTGGCTTTGGTGGCGGCTGAAGCCAGGGCGGCAGCTGCAGCCGTGGCGACGTTCCCTTCGGAGAGTTCGTGCTCAGAGCGCCGCTTCCCGCCACTGACTTCCTTCTCTTTGCCGACGTCGAAGTTCTCCTTGTTGTCATCGGCGTTCTTGTCGTCTGGAAAAAGGAACCCCCGGTTAGCCTCAGGTCACCCCCCCCAATTCCCACGACTATCTTGGGGCTTCCCAGTCTGGGATTTTAAGATTAGGCCGAAGAAAACCAGTCTCGTCCCAGTATGACCAGCAAGAGAGCTCTGCTCTGCTGTGGATCGCTAGCGAACCTCTCTATACAGGTAGCCCTCGACTTACAACAGTTCATTCAGTGACCGTTTGAAGTTGCAACGGCATTGAAAAAAGGAACTTTAGGACCGTTGCAGGTTCCCATGGTCATGTGATCAAAATTTGGGCACTTGGCAACTGGCCTGTACTTACGACTGTTGCAGTGTCTCCTGGTCACGTGACCCTCCTTTGCGACCTCCTGATTAAAACAATCAATGTGGTGGGGGGGAGGATTCACTTAACAACTGTGTTACTAGCTGAACTGCAGTGATTCATTTGCTAATTGTAGCAGGAAAGGTCGTAAAATTTTGGGGCAAAATTCATTTAACTGTTTTTTGCTCAGCAATGGAAATTTTGGGTTCAGTTGTGGTCATGAGTCGAGGACGGCCTGTATCTCACTTCCTTTCTACGACCCCAATTGAGCCCCAAATTTTATTTCCCTAACGTCCCCGACTTATGACCACAACTGAACCCAAAGTGACATTCCCTCCCCATTTTACGACCTTTCTTGCCAGCATCGTCAAGCGAACTACTTAGTAGCAATGGTTGTTAAGCAGGTATGGCTTCCCCACCAACTTTGCTCGTCGGATGGTTGACACAGCAACCGTCGTAAATGTGAGTCAGTTGCCAACTGTCTGAATTTTGACCACGGGGCCACGAGGATGCTAAAGTGGCCATTGACCAGAAATCACCTTTTTAAAACGTGCTGCTGTAACTTTGGTCACTAAACGAATTGCTGTATGTGAAGGGCAGGTCATCAATCCAGAGCAGGGTAGGTTACCCCTGAAATCTTCTTGGCTTTGCCCAATTCGTTTTTTTCAGATCCGGGCCATACTGACGGCTTAGCCATAAACAAAATAATATCCTCCCCCCGCCCCCACCGGTCTCTTCAACGTTTCAGACGGGAGATGAAAAGCGTCTGTAAGTGAAGCATGCAAGGTTTCCAAATCAAGATTTACTGCCTGGCGCTGTGAGGCTTCGTGAAACAAACGGCAGGAAATTTACGGCTGTATTCTATGTTAAGGGGAGGGTGGGGGGTGGGGGAAGTACGTCTGCTCAGGCCAAATTTATGGGGCATCGCTGGAAAAAATAGAGAAGACCTGCATGGCCTCTTGTGCGTGCGTGCGTGCGTGCGTGTGTGTGAGAGAGAGAGACCGCAAACACCCCCCCCCTCTACCTTGTTTCGAATCTTGAGACGCGTCGCTATCTTGTTCCTTTTCAACGATTCTCTCCTCATCTCCTTCTGTTAGCTTGTTTGCGTCTATTTCGTTCTCCCCTTTGCTCTCGACCTAAGACAGTTTAGAAGAGAAAAAGAAGGGATGATTAAATTCAAATTTAAAAAAAAAAATAAAGAGGAAAAAAAGAGAATCAAAGGGCTACAAGTTGTCACACAGCAGCCGAGTTTTAAGCGGAAGGGGGGAAAAAAAAGAGAAAGAACTTAAAAGCTCTCAGATCCCGATAGGGCTCCTTTAAGACCTGGCTAGAGGGGGCTTTATAAGAACAGAGTTGGAAGGGACCTTGGAGGTCATCTAGTCCAACCCCTTGCTCAAGCAGGAGATCCCCCCCAGACCGTTTCAGACAAACGGTTGCCTAATCTCTTCTTGAAAAACTTTTGTGATGGGAGCACCCAGAACTTCGAAAGGCAAGACGTTCCCTCCCCTTTTAGGGAGGGAAATAATATTTATCCTTCCTTCTGTTTAACAGCCGGTGTGAAGACAACGGGGGGGCGTTACTTAAGCAGAAAACAATACGGTTCCCTGAGAATATTAGTACTAACTGTTTGGGTGTGTCTGGAATGTTTGTCCCTGGTGCTCTGTGACCTTGGTTGTTTTCTTGCAGACATTTCACAACAGTACTAGGTAACATCATCAGTGCTAGGAGGAGTCAATCCCCACTGCCTTATAGCACTGATGACATTACCTAGTTGGGTTGTGAAATGTTTGCAAGATTTCAGATTCAGATTTCAGATTTAATTTATTTGTATGCCGCCCTTCTCCGGGAGGGACTCAGGGCAGCGAACAACTCAAAAGGGGAAAGGGGATACAAACACAATACATATAATTAAAATACACAAGAGTCATCCGGCCATACAAGTCGAGAGGGGAGGGGAACTCATCAACCCCAGGCCTGCCGGCACAGCCAGGTTTTGACGGCTTTCCGGAAGGCCTGGAGAGAGGTGAGGGTCCGAATCTCCGGGGGGAGTTCATTCCAAAGGGCCGGAGCTGCAACAGAGAAGGCCCTCCCCCGGGTGGTAGCCAGATGTCATTGGCTGGTAGACGGAACCCGGAGGAGGCCGACCCTGTGCGATCTTGGGAGGTAATTGGCAGAAGGCAGTCTCTCAAGCCAAGATCAGAGAGCACCAAGGGCCCCACAGACTTTTTCTTCTTCTTTTTCCTCCTCTACCTCCGTCCCTCCATCCTTTCCTTCCTTTATTCCCTCCTCCTCCTCCTTTCTACAACCCCCCCTTCCCTTCTAGCCTGATGATGTTCCTTAGTTGGGTCATGAAACGTCTGCAAGAAAACCACCCAGCTCAGACAGCGCTTCAACCCCGAGGCTCAGGTATCAATGAATTCTGCTAATTCAAATACACTCAATCTGGAAGGAGAATCATTAACAACAACAACCACAACAACAACCACAACAACAACCACAACAGGGACTCGATTGTGCCAGACCTTGACTTTCTCTGTCTGTGGGGCGTCTGCGTCCGTCTCCATCTTGTCCTCTTGGGCTCCATCTGAAAGACAGAAGATCCACCCTGAACAGCAAGAAGATCTGGAAGATCTCAAGTAGATCACCTTGGATGGACACTGGTGCCAATAAATCAAGGATGCAGAAAGGATCGGTGGAGCTAGTCCTCAAGTTACAACCAGAGTTGAGCCCAAAACGTATGTCAGGGAGTGAAACGTTGGCTAAGGGAGTTTGTGCCACTTTACGACTGTTCTTTTCACGCTCGTTAGGCGTGGAAGTAAGTTGTAAGACGGTCCTTAAGGGAACCTGGATTCCCCGTTGATTTTGCTGGTCGGAAGGTCGCAAAAGTGGATCACGCGACCTCAGGAGGCTGCAACTGTCATAAATATGAACCAGGTGCCGAGCATCTGAATTCGGAGCATGTGACTGCAATGGTCGTTAAGTGTGAAAAAAGTCCCTTTTTTCAGTGCCGTTGTGACTTTGGTCACTAAGTGAACCATTGTAAGTCAAGGACTATCTGTAATTTCATGAAGGAAAACAAGACTTGGTGCTTTAGCAACACACAGCCACAATGACGGGGAAACAGAATCCTTTGTTAATGCAAGTAGCCCTCAACGTACAACAACTGAGCCCCAAATTTTTTGCCATTAAGTGAGATGTTGAGTTTTGTCCCCTTTTATGACTTTTTCTCCCCACTGTTCTTAAGCAAATCACCACCGTTGTTCAGTTACTAACTTGGTTGTTAAGTGAATCTGGCTCCCCTGTTGACTTGGCTTGTCACAAAAAGGGATCACATGACCTTGGAATACAGCAGTGGTCATAAGTATGAAACAGTGGGCGAGCATCTGAAATTTAATCCTGTGACCATGGGGATGCTGCAACGGTCGTTAAGTGTGAAAAACAGTCCTAAGTCTCTATTTTCATTGTCGCCGTCACTCAGAATGGTCACTAAATGAACTGTTGTAAGTTGAGGACTGCCTGTTCAGGCAGGCCTCGACTTACGACTGTCATCAAGCCTGCTGCTAAGCGAGACAGCCATCCCCAAATCCTTTGTTTTCATCGCTTCGAACGCTCGCAAAATGAACCGTTGTTAAGTTTGAGGATTCTCTGTAATGTTACGAAGGAAAACGTGATGGAAAAATATAGTTAATAATATCTGCATTTATATTTGTAATTATTTTCCAGACTTGTTGGTCCGAAAGGCAGAATCCCAAGGTTAAAAAAATAGGGAGGAAAATAAAAAAGAGATTTAAGCGAATTAAATGCATTTTGTTCATTTTTATTCAACTGCCGTAAAATTATAACCATCTCCGCATGAGATTGTGAAATAATAGCCATAGCAACAGCAGTTAGACTTATATACCGCTTCATAGGGCTTTCAGCCCTCTCTAAGCGGTTTACAGAGTCAGCATATCGCCCTCACAGTCTGGGTCCTCATTTTACCCACCTCAGAAGGATGGAAGGCTGAGTCAACCTTTGAGCCGGTGAGATGGCAATAGCAATAGCAGTTAGACTTATATACCGCTTCATAGGGCTTTCAGCCCCTCTCTAAGCAGTTTACAGACTCAGCATATTGCCCCCACAGTCTGGGTCCTCATTTCATCCACCTCGGAAGGATGGAAGGCTGAGTCAACCTTTGAGCCGGTGAGATGGCAATAGCAATAGCAGTTAGACTTATATACCGCTTCATAGGGCTTTCAGCCCTCTCTAAGCAGTTTACAGAGTCAGCATATCGCCCCCAACAACAATCCGAGTCCTCATTTCACCCACCTCGGAAGGATGGAAGGCTGAGTCAACCTTTGAGCCGGTGAGATGGCAATAGCAATAGCAGTTAGACTTATATACCGCTTCATAGGGCTTTCAGCCCTCTCTAAGCGGTTTACAGAGTCAGCATATCGCCCCCAACAACAATCCGGGTCCTCATTTCATCCACCTCGGAAGGATGGAAGGCTGAGTCAACCTTGAGGCGGTGAGATTTGAACTGCCGAACTGCAGATAACAGTCAGTTGAAGTGGCCTGCAGTATTGCACCCTAACCACTGCGCCACCTCGGCTCTCTAAATTAATTAGGTGTATATCAAAATAAATTAATTGGGTATATAAAACTCTCTCAGTGATCAATGCGAATGACAATGATTAGCCGGTTGAGCAGGAACGGAAACGACTATAAGGATGTAAAATTGGGATCCGCTCACAAAAGGTGCCAGGATCCCTTTTCTTCCTTCTAGTCCCTGACTTACGATGGTTTGTTTCGTGACCGTTCAGCCGTGAAACAACCGACTTTGGATCGACTGTCGCACTTAACGACCGTCAGGGAATTCCCATGGTCAAGGGATCCAAAGTCAGACCCTTGGCAACCGACTCGTTATTTAGGTTGCAGCATCCCGGGGTCACATGATCTGCTGACAAGAACTGTGTGGCTGACGTCCCAAGTGCAGCAATTCACTTAACGACAGAGGTAAGGAAGGTGGTAAAACATTCCCACTGAGTGACAGAAATTTGGGGCTCAAAGGTGATGATCGTAAGTCGAGGACTAAAGATGTATGTTCATTCTCCTTAGATGCTTAATTGGAATTAGCATACAATAGTCCTCTCGAACAGCTGGTCCATAAAGAAAAATAAATCATAACCCTTAAACAGAGAACAGAGAGCAAAGAAGGAATTACCAATTCCTCTCTACACAACTGACAAAATATAAAATAATGTCCTGCTGGTTGATACCGGAAGGCATGTTAATATCCTGGCAAGACAAGAAAATAAGGATTGACACCGTAGAGAAAGTCCAGGAATTCTATGAACACTACACAGAGGGAGAATCAGACAGCAGAGAGGAGTTGGAAACCCACAGCCGAGAGGAGCAGCTGACGGAGGAAAAAGAACTAGGCCAAGATGCAAGAAAGAAGACCGATACAGAAGTCCAGGAAAGAGAAGGAGTGAGGACAAGAAACCAAATTGAAACAAAACCAAGTAGAGGAACGAAGGCGGCAAGCAAGTAACAGGATGGAGGAAGAAGTGAAATCGATATCAGTCAATATAAATGGACCAAATTCACCTATAAAAAGAAGACAAACAATTTCTAAGCTCCAAAAACAAAACATGGACATCACATGTCTACAGGAAGTTCATATTAAAAAAGGAAATGGTAGCATTTTGGAATCTCGAAAGTTAGGGAAATTACATCTGGCCCTGGCCGATAGAAAGAAAAGAGGAATTGCAGTATATATATATAAAGGACTGGCAAAAACCTAAACAGGTATACGCAGAGGAAGAGGGAAGAACATTATTAATTGAAGTATCAATAAAACAAAAAAAATAGAGTACTAACTGCAAACATATATGCACCAAACATGAACCAGAAAGAACACTACAGTAAACTACATAAGCAGAACTGGAACTGGACAACTTATATCTATTAGGGGACTCCAATGCGGTGGTAGATCCAAAGAAAGACTATAAAGGGGATAATTAAAAAAAATTATGAAAGGAGAACACTACCAAATGCATTCTTTGAAATGGCCCGAGAATTAAATCTAAAAGATGTCTGGAGAGAAATCAACCCACAGAAGAGTCAGCACACATTTTTTTCAAACCCAAATAATTCATGGTCCAGGATTGACATGGTGTGGATGGATCCAGAAATGGAGAAGGATGTAGAGGAGAGGAGGTAGAATTAACACCGAATATGTGGGCCGACTGTAACCCATTAGCAATCAAATGGAAAGGAGAAGCAAAAAGGAAGATGGACCGTGTATCAGAGGGTTGTGAAAGAAAAGAACTATGTACAGTATGTGGAAAAACAATTAGCGTTTTTCCTAAAGGAAAACTGGAACAAACAGAAAACCATTCAAAACCTATGGGACACAACCAAAGCCTGTGTGCGAGGCATTACGATAGCATATACAAGAAGAAGAAACAAAGATAAAAAGAAACGATATAGAGAGCTCCAGGAGAAACGGGGGAAATTAGAATACAAAACCCAGAAAGGACCTCAAAAAACCAAGAAGAAAAAGAAATAATTAAACACAGATTAAATTTAATTACACAAGAAGAAGTGGCCCAGAAAATTAGATCAAGTAGGCAAAATTATTTCAAAAATGCCAATAAACCGGGGAGATGGCTAGCCTATAAATTAAAAAGAGAAAAAGAAAATAAATTAATACAGCAACTAGAGCAGTGTTTCTCAACCTTGGCAACTTGAAGATGTCCGGACTTCAACTCCCAGAATTCCCCAGCTGGGGAATTCTGGGAGTTGAAGTCCGGACATCTTCAAGTTGCCAAGGTTGAGAAACACTGAACTAGAGGATGAAGAAGGGATGATACACCACTAAAAGGAAGGGGAAAAAAGTATAGCAGTAAAATACTTTCAAGCACCTTGTAGCTGAGAGGAAATAGAAGAGGAGGACATTAAAAGATACCTACAAAAGAGGAATCTTCCAACCTTATCGGAAACAACAAAATAAACACTAAATGAGAGAACAATGAGGCTACAATTAAAAAGGGCAATCCAAAAAGAAAAAAAAAAACAAAACCCCGGGCCCGGATGGAATTCCAGCAGAATTTTATAAAGAATTGCAAAAATCGTTAGAGAACATATTATTAGAAATGTATAATGTACAATTAAGTACTAGAAACTAAAAAATCGTTAGAGAACATATTATTAGAAATGTATAATGAAGTACTAGAACGAGCTAAGACACCAAAATCCTGGATGGAGGCACTAATAACATTGTTATTAGTGTCCCAAAGACAACACTGAGAAACAAAGGATCCAAAATTATAGGCCAATCTCGCTGCTAAATGCTGATTATAAAATATTTGTGACAATGGCGGAAAGAATTAAAAGTATACTAAACGGAATCATACACCCAGACCAAAATGGATTTTTACCCTACAGAACACATTAAAAAAAGCAATATACGAACGATAATGGACACATTAGAATACTATGAGATACATTCAGGAAAACAAACAGCATTGATATTTATTGATGCACAAAAAGCATTTGATAACCTGAATTGGGATTTCCTTATAAATCAATTAGCAGTAACGAACTTCGGAGAGAAATTTATCGGGATGATCAGAGCAATATATTCCAGTCAGAGGGCAAAAATAATACTAAATGGAGACGCAGGTTTCCAACCAAAGGGGTAACACATGGATGTCCTCTATCCCCGTTATTTATCCTCTCAATAGAGACATTGATGTTACAAATTAGACAGAACCAGGAGATAAAGGGATTGAAAATTAGAACACAGGAATACAAAGTGTAGGCCTTTGCGGGCGATCTAGCATTTATCATAGAGGAACCCCTAGACACTGGACTAATATTATTACAAGACATAAGCCAATTCAGTAAAGTGGCAGGGCTTAAAATAAAGAAAGAGAAAACTAAAATATTAACTAAGAATTTAACCAAAAGACAAAATGAAGAACCGGAGAAGAAACTGGGAATTTCGAGGGCCAGGAAAATCAAATATTTGGGAATATGGCTATCAGCAAAATGTATTACAATAAAACAGTGGTTCCCAAACTTGGCAACTTTAAGACTTGTGGACTTCAACTCCCAGAGTTCTCCAGCCAGAAGAGCTAGCTGGAGAATTCTGGGAGTTGAAGTCCACAAGTCTTAAAGTTGCCAAGTTTGGGAACCACTGCAATAAAAGAAGATAACTACAATAAATTGCTACGACAGATGCAAAAAGATTTGGATATTTGGACTAAACTACAGATATCACTAATTGGCAGAATCTCAACAATTACAATGAATGTTCTACCCAAACTACTTTATCTTTTCCAAACAATACCAATTAAATTAGAGAATTTTTTCCCCCCGATCAACTAAATAAAATGGTATCCAAATTTATCTGGTATGGGGGAAAAAACAACATATTAAATACAAACTTCCACAAGATAGTAGAAACAAAGGGGGCTTTGGCCTCCCAGATTGGGAGCTTTACTATCAGGTGGCACCCTGACATGGCTAAAGGACCGGATCCAATTAAAAAATAAAAGAATCCTAAAAGAAGGGCACGATCTCCAACTAGGCTGGCACAGCTTCCTCTGGGAGGGAAAGAATAAATTTCACTCCTACTTCCAGAGACACATAGTAAGGGATGCCCTGTTTAAGGTCTGGGGCAGAAAAAGAAAAAAAACACCATTACGTGAAAATCCCAATCTGGTTATCAATGATGGAGGCAATGACATCTCCAAATACTGTAGATCTCAGTAAAATGGTAAGCTATGCAGAACTCTTAGATGAAAAAGGAGAACTAAAATCAGCACAAGTTCTGAAATCACAAGGAATAAATATGGAATGGTGGCTCCATTTGCAAATTAAAACAAGATTTAAAAAAGATCGGGAACAATACGGAATACACGAAAAACAAACGGAATTAGATAAAAAAAAATTAGGAACGGGAGGAAAATGATTACTAGATTTAAGATATAAAGGAGACAATGATTAGCTGGGAAAGAAATTTTGGCCATAATATAGACTTAGAAAAATGAGATAAACTATGGGAAAGAAATTATAAATTTATGACGGCAGTAGCTTACAAAGAAAACCTCTATGAAATGTTTTATAGATGTCATTTGCCTCCAGCAAGATTGCCCAAAATGTACCCAAATTTATCCTCCAAATGTTGGAAATGCAGCCACAGGCCTGGAACATTCTACCATATGTGGTGGATGTGCCCCATCACAAGGACGTTCTGGTGCAAAATTCGGAAATGGTTGGAAGAAATTACAGAGCGAAAAATAGAACCCAAACCGAAGCATTCTTATTAGGACTACTAGACCAAAAAATGGACAAACAATCTCAATACACATACTCACTGCAGGCGGGATTGCTTTCGCACAAAACTGGGGGAAAAAATCAATACACCCGCAGATGAAACTATAATCAGAAAAATACTCAAATGCGCAGAAATGGACAAAATGACAATAGAACTAAAAGAAAGAGAAGAATCGGACTTCTATAAAGTATGGAATAAAATCTATAAGTAGCTAGAAATCAGAAGCCAAAATATAAAATATATGGCGATACAAATAATTAATATTATTATAAGTGTCAGTACTACTGTTGTTATATTATAGGACAAGGTCAAAGCAATGCAGAAGGGGGAACTATAAAAGCTAAGCCGATACAGAAGGCTGTAAAATTACTGTATATTGCTATGTACGTTTTGTGTTTTGTTCTTTCTTATTGTGTTTTCTTTTACTGTTTTTAAAGATTAAAACATTAAGTAAAAATTATTTATTAAAAAAAAAGTATACAGTAGTCCTCAATTTACGGCCACAAAAATTAGGTTACTAATTGAGAAAGTTGTAATGGGACTTTTACCCCTCCCTCCCCCATTTCCCAATCTTTCTTAACCTGTTTGTTCCCTTGCAGACATTTCATGACCCTCCTTGGTGACGTCATCAGTGCTATAGAAGGGACTGTATATAAACAGAGAGGAAACCCCTCACACTTCTAGCACTGATCAGGTTACCTAGTTGGGTCATGAAACGTTTGCAAGAATACAGTCTAGCTCACAGGGCACCAAAGATCCCTCCTCCTTATCTCCTTCTCTTCATTTTCTTTCTTTCTTTCCCTTCTTTTTCTTTGTTCCTTCCCTCCCTCCCTGCTTCCTCCCTTCTTTCCCTCCTGTCGTTCTTTCAATCCCTTCCTTTTCTCTTTCTTCCTTTTCCTTCCTTCCTCCATGCTTCCCTCCCTGTCCTCTCTCTCTCTCTTTCCTCCTTCCCTCCCTCCCTTCATGCTTCCTTTTCTTTCTCTCTTCCTTCTCTCGTCTTTCTCTTTCCCTCCTTTTGCTTTCTTACCTTTCCTTCCTTTCTTTTTTCTTTCTGTCTTCCTCCCCTCCTTTCTTTATTTTCTTTCTTGTTCTTATTAAAAATGAATTCCTTCCTTCCTTTCTCCCTCACTTCCTTCCTCTTTTGTTCTTCCCTTCTTCCCATCCTTTTTCTGTTCCTTCCTCCTCCTCTCTTTGTTCCTTCCTCTCCTTTACTTCCTCTATCCCTATTCTTCCTTCCTCCTTGCTTCTCCCCTTTCTTTCTTTCTTTCTTTCTTTCTCTTTCTTTCTTTCTTTCTCTCTTTTTCTTGGTTCCTGCGTTCCTTCCTTCCCTCCCTCCACTCTCTCTCTTTTGTTTTTAAGTCTCGGTTCAGACACATCCAGCATCTGGCCATCAATCCTCTCCCCACCCTCTAATCTCAAAAGTCTTAAATCTGATTGTGGTCTCACGCAAAGCCCCCCAAGGAAATCTCAGGGCCAGAAGGGAGTTGGCTTTCAAGACCCCCTAAAGACTCCAAGAGGAGTTTTTCAAAATAAACAGCAGGAATAAAAAAAGAGACTTATCACCATTTTTCACACTTACAACCTTCGGTGCATCCCTGTGATCAAATTTCAGGCCCTTGGCAGCCGACTTGTACTTATGACCATTGCTGTCTCCAAATGCCACACAATCCCCTTCTGGGGACCTTGTGACGAGCAAAGGCAATGGGTGGGCAAGCCAGTTTCACTTTAACTTATCAACTGCAGCGATTCACTTAATGACTGTGGGGAAGAAAGGTCGTCAAATGGGGAAACACAAATATCTCCCATAACAATGTAAATTTGGGGCTCATTGTGGTCATAAATCGAGGATGACCCCCCGCAGCCCTCAACGTATATAGGCAGTCCTTGACCGAACAACAGTTTGTTTAATGACAGCCACTGATCCGGAACGGTGTTAAGCCAGTATTGATGCCTTTTAATTTGAGCCCAGGTTCAGCACCTGCAGCTATGTTTCCCGGTGCCATTTGAAAGTACAACCAGCAGGGGTGCTGTTGTGTTTTTTTTCACAGCTCTCTCTCTCACGCGCACGACCATCCGTCCGTGCCTTCCGCTGTGACAAGGAAGAGGCAATGTTCCACCACTCCGTTGGCCACCCGCTAAACCAGGTGCAAACCCAACAACACGCTGGGTGCTTCTCTCGAAGTGCAACCCCTGCTGACCATCTGTTCGAGCGGACCAAGGCGCCCTCAGATTTTGCCCTGATTTAACTACTGAGGATGGCTAAATAGGGAGTCATCAAAGTTAATTGTCCTTTAAAAAAAAAAAAAAATCGGTATCAGCTCAGAGTTGAAAAAAAGGGTGAGAGGATAATAAATCGATGGACAGCGTGTAAAGGTTTAGTAACCGCGGGTGGGTGGGGGGGTGGGTTGCAGTACAGATTGAAGCATGAGAGCAACCTGTGTGATTGTGGGACGATTGGTGAGTTCTAGTCTTCTCTTAGGTAGGAAAGCCGGCTAGGTGACTTTGGGCCAATAACCAAGAGAAAGGGAGTTCTAGTTCCACCCTAGGTGTACAAAAGCCAGCTGATGACTCTGGGCCAATCACCAGGCGAATGTGAGTTCTAGTCCTGCCTTATGCACGAAGGCTGTTTGGGTGACTTTTGGCCAATCACCAGGAGAAAGGGAGTTCTAGCCCTGTCTTAGGCACGGAAGTCAGTTGGGTGACCCCTGGGCCAGTCTCTCCCTCAGCCCCACCCACCTCGCAGGGTTGTTGTTATGGGGGGGGAAATAGGAGCAGTAATGCGTATAAGGCATGTTTGACAACTTATCAAATAATAAAGGAGATTCCAAGAAATAGACGATGAAAACGGATCTCCCTCGCTCAGAGAATGAAGGATTCCTGCCCCACAGGCGTTCCAGAATGTTCGCCCGACCTTGTTCAAGGTTACGGCTTAGTGGCTGAGCCCTGCATGCACCCCGAGTGACAGCTGCCGGGGCCCCATCTGAGCTTGCAGGCTAAGAGGGCCTCCTGGGGTGTCGTAAAGCCACTGTCTTATGAGGTGTTGATCGGATCAACCGGAGAATGCGATGGAGAACATGGGAGTCGTGAATTTCCGTCGTTCCGTTAGTGACTTTGAACCATTGCTAAATGAATGGTCGTAAGTTGAGAACTACTTGGATTGTGACCCACACGGGAGTCACAAGAAAGGGAGAAACTGTGTCACGAGGATTTTTTTGTGACTTCAAATAGCCCCCAAATGCACAGTCATAAATTGAGGACTAGCCAAATTGTAGAAGGGGATAATGGAGTTGCGAAGTTTCAACCTTTGGTTTAGTGACTTTGAACAGTCCATAAATGAACAGTCGTAAGTCAAGGACCACCATTCTTTGTGAACCCAAAGATTCAAAAAGGGGAGAAACGGCGTCGCGAGCTTTCCGCCTTTCGCTTAGCGACTTCGAACCATCACCAAACTATCGTTAAGTAAACAACTGCCTGGATTGGAAACCACAGATTGTAAAAGGGGAGAAATTGCATAGCGAGGTTTCCGCCTTTCCCTTAGTGACTTCGAACGGTTGCTAAACAAATGGTCATAAGTCCAGGACTACTCAGATTGCAACCCCCAGATTGCAGAAGGAGAGAAACTATGTTGCAAGGTTTTTTAGAACTGTCACTAAATGTACCGTTATAAATCAAGGACTACCAAAATTGTACAAGGGGAGAAATTGCATCATGAGCTTTTTGCCTTTCGTTTAGTGACTTCGAAACGTCAGTAAACAAATTGTCGTAAGTCAGGGACCACCCTTCCTTGTGAACCCGAGGCTTCCAGGGAAGGGAGAGACGGCGATGAGCTTTCCGCCTTTCGTTCAGTGACTCCGAACCGTTGCCAAACGAACGGACGTTAACTCGAGAGCTCAACCGTCCACATTTGGGAAACGTACCCATTTTCTCTGGCTCGTCAGGGGCCGTTCCAGCGATGCAGCTACTCTCGAGCCCGTAAGTGGGGTCCACTTTCCCCGAAACCCGGGCGGCTTCTTGGACCTTCCTGATGTGGGCCTCCACCAGTTCCAGAGGGACTTCTTCTCGGACGCGGGAAAATTCCTCTGCGGGACAAAAAAAAAAAGAAACCCCTTGAAATATAGAATTGTGGAATTTGGAAGGGACCTCGGTGGTCTTCTAGTCCAACCCCGAAGACCCCTCTGATCAGTTGGGAGAAAATGGGTTGTCCATCAAAGAGCAGAAGACAAGAAGGTTGGGATCGCGAGGCCCTTATGCGGAGTTCAGCCCCTTCTGGAGTGTCTGGACTACTGTGACCCGTTGTCTGTGTGGTTACCCCTGGGGAGTATTCGGAAACAGGCTATTGCATGTAGAAGGCAGTGGGGTGGGTTGAGTGTGTATGTGAGGGTCCTTGAGGGTCTTCTGAGCTGGATTGTTTGCTTGTAGCCATTTCGTGACCAAATTAGGGAACTTTCTTTCCCCTCCTCCCCTCCATTCCTTTCCAGCCCTGATGATATTACCTAGTTGGTTCCTGAAAGGTCTGCTAGGAAGCCATCTAGCTTAGAGAGTACCAAGGACGCCACAGTTCTCCTCTCCCTTCCTCCCATCCTTCTTCCTCCTCTTCTTCCATTCCTTTCTAGTCCTGATGAAGTTACCTAGCTGGGCTGTGAAATGTCTGCAAGGAAACCACCCAGCTCAGAGACCCCCCTCCACCTGTTCAACCCCAAGAGACCAATCTTCTTTTTCTCTCGAGTTTTCATAAGTAGGGAACCTGGTTTACCTGTAAGCCAAGATAAAACCAAGTCCGTGCAGCGGGGGAAGGGGGAAAACCATACCTAAAGCTGCTTTGGCGGCTGCTGAAGCCACCCGAGGATCCACCACTGAGGCCAGGAAAGCCACGGTGCTCATAACCGGATTCCCGGATTGGCTGAATGGGACGGGCTGGTAGGCCAAGGGTCCGAGGGAGGAGTCCGAATTCTCCAGGTAAGGGTCTTCGATGGGGAGCCTGAGAAAATGGAGGATGCACTCGTCCTGGGTTCGACTCCCGACGTGCTCGGAGACTTTATTCCAATCATCCTTGTACATCTCCAACGCCTGCCGGAGAACGGAGGGTTTTTTAGGAGTGACAAACACACACAAATGACACACACCACAATCCCATCTATGAGCGCGTTTTCCCTCCTATACGGTTGTTCCTCGTCTTACAATCTCCATAAAGCCTAAAATTTCCACCACTAAGTGAGACATTTGTTCAACGAGCTTGGCCCCTCTTGTTTTGAAGCGAATTAAGGGATTCACACGGTCGTTAAGCGAAGCGGGTTCCCCCCTTGAATTTGCTGGTCAGGAGGTCGGGATCATGTGACCCCGGGACAAGGTAACCGTTGTAAAAGTGAGTTGGTTTTGCCAATTGCCTGAATTTTGATCGCGTGACCACGGGATGCCGCAAAGGTCGTTAAGTGTGAAAAACAGGTCTAAGTTACTTTTCTTTCAGGGATGTTGTAACTTTGAATGGTCATTAAGTGAACTGTTGTAAGTCGAGGACTAGCTGTACACACACACCAGTATCACATCAACACTCACATCTTCCTATATGGCTAGTCTTACGACTTACAACCTCAATTGAAGTTCTGTTGCTAAGTGTGCTTTCCCCCCCTTTACGACATTTCTTGCCACTGTTGCTAAGGGAATCGTTGCCATTGTTACGTTATCAACACGGTCATTAAGCAAACCTGGCTTCCCCACTGAGTTTGCTAATCAGGTCACAAAAAGGGGGATTGCGTGATCTCAGAGACACAGCGGCCGTCATAGATAAGAGTCTGTTGCCAAGCGTTTTGAATACTGATTGAGTTGACCGCAGGGGTGCCGCAACCGTCGTTAAGTGCGTAAGTAACTTTTTCCAGTGCCACAGTAACTTGGAAAGGTCGTTAAATGAATCACTGTAATTCGAGGACCGCCTGAATAGATGCTTTAAGGTGGATCAAGTCATTCAGATTGTCTTGGACTTTGATTATCGGATGAGAAATTGGGAGTTGTTGAATTTTAGTTCTGCCTTAGGGATCAAGCCAGCTGGGCGACTTTGGGCCAGCCACTCGTGCTCAGCCCTAGGAAGAAGGCAATGGCAAGCCTTGAAAAAAACTTCGGGGCCTTCCCTATGCATGAGGAGGAGGAGAGAGGGAGGAAAAGAGAGGGAGGAGAAGATGGGAGATTGAGGAAGGTGGGAAAAAGAGAAGAAGAGAAAGAGAAGAGAGGAGGAGGAGAAGGAGGAGACGAAGGGGGAAAGAGAGGAAATGGAGGAGGAGAATCGGAAGAAGAATGGACATGGAGGAGGAAGAAAGGAAGAGGAGGAAGAGGAAGAAAAAGCAAGAAGAGGAAGAGAAGGTGGAGGAAAAGGAGAAGAGGAAGAAGAGGGGAGGAAAAAGAGAAAAAGAGGAGGATGAGGAAGAAGGGATTGAGGAAGGAGAAGAGGAAGAAGGTGGAAAAGGAGGAGAAGGGAGAGAGGGAGAATGAGGGAGGAGGGAGCAGCAACAGCAGCGTTTTTGGAAGGAGCCAATGGGAAAGGACTGCTCTGCTGTTCCCTTGGCAACAGGAAGATTGTCTCCATGTGGTCCACCAAAGTTAAGCCTTGATTTGAGGATGCTCCTTCCTTCCTTCTTTGAATTCTGAGCCTTCCTCTCCTTCCACCCTGTCTGTTCCTTCCCTCCCAGCCCTGTTTTCCTTCCTTCCTTTCTCCTTCCCTCTTTCTTCCATCGCTCCTTCCTTTCCCCATTTTTCTCCATCCTTCCTTCTTTCTTTCATCGCTCCCTTTGCCATCTTTCCTTAGCCCCTTCCTTCCCTCCTCCTCCCTTTCCTTCCTCCTCCCTTTCTTCCCTTTCACCTTCCTTCTCCCTTCCCTTTCTTCCATCCTTCCCTCCTTTTTCCTTCCCTGTCTCTTCCTTCCCTCCCAGCACTCTTTTCTTTCCTTTCTCCTCCCCCCTTTCTTCCATCGCTCTTTCCCTTCCCCATTTTTCTCCATCCTTCCTTCTCTTTCATTGCTCCCTTTGCTATCCTTCCTTAGCTCCTTCCCTCTTTCTCCTTCCTTCCTTCTTCCTTTCTTCCCTTTCACCTTCCTTCTCCCTTCCCTTTCTTCCATCCTTCCCTCCTTTTTCCTTCCAATCTCCCCCCCTCTTTTCCTTCCTGCCTCTCTCTTTTCTTCCTTGCCTTTTTCTTCTTCCTTCCTCCTTCCCTTCTTTCTTCCTATTTCTCCTCCCTTTCCTTCTTCCTCCCTCTTTTCTTTCCTCCTTCCAAGCATTCTCCCACCTATTCTTCTCCTTCCTCCTGAGATCCGGCTTCGGCCGGAATAGCAACGAATGTAATCACTCAGCTGGAGCTGCCTCTCATCCACAAGTCAATCCGCATCCTTCCTCCCCACCCCCTTCTCCGCCACCCGCTAAATCATGAGGTCCGCCACCATTCACCATTCAATTTAATGGGAGAACGACAAAATATTGAATTTATTGGATTTTTTAGACAATCATTCTAGGAAAAAACTACAACGATCATGGAAATAGCAAGGGGGGGAAAAGACACACCCCACCAATGCCAGCAGGGCAAGCCAATCTTTATTCAGAGAACAAATCCAACACACCCTTTGACTGATGACATTACCTAGTTGGGTCATGAAACATCCGCAGGAAAAAACCCAAAATCAGAGAGCACCAAGGACCCCCTCCCCAGTCCTCCCCCCTTCTAGTACTCATGAAACATCTGGAAAACTACCCAGCTCAGAAAGCACAAAGGACCCACAATCCTCTTCCTCCTCTCCACAACTCCCCGCTCCCTTCTAGCCCTGATGATGTTCCCTAGTTGGGTCATGAAATGTCTGCAAGGAAACCACCAAACTCAAGAGAGCCCTCAGGACCTCACAGAAAGAAAAACCCAGATAAGCAGGGATTAACACTAGACAAACACAGCCCATCAAGACCAGCGAATCCTTACAATTCTTAATTTAGTTACCTGGTCGTTAAGTGAATCGGGCTTCCCCAAGTGGCTTTGCTGGTCAGAAGGTCGCAAAAGGGGATGACGTGACCACGGGACACTATGACTGTCATAAATATGAGTGTTTGAATTGTGATCATGTGACTGTGGGGATGTGGTCCTCAGTTCGAAAAACAATGCTAAGTGACTTTTTTTCAATGCCGTTGTTAACTTTGAACGGTCATCAACCGAACAGTTGTAATTCGAGGACTGCCTGCAGTCACATCTCTTCTTGCCCAAATCCTAATGACTGAGGTTTATATGTTTTAATTTTACCTCAAGCAGAAGCAGAGTCTCTTGTTCTGTCCATTCTCGGCCAGCGTTGGCGCTTTTGCTCTGGAAAGCGAAAATGAATAACAATTGATATATAATATATCTAATTTCTCTAATTTGTCTCCCTTTATTTATTTATCAGCACAAATACAACACAAATGTAATAAAGGCAACAGTAAAAATATTGGGTTTCTGTCGTGATGGTCTCTTGTGATGAGCCGATAGACAGAGAATGGAAGCAGTTAGCTTCCTCCCATATTTGGGCATACCAGGGGTTGTGACTCTAAATACATATATCTAATTTGTATATATAATCTAATCTCTCTCTCTCCCTATCTACAAACCCCATCACTCTCTCTCTCCCTCTCTTTCATGTCTATCTATCCATCTGTCTGTCATGTATATATGTCTGTATGTATGTATCCACCCACCCACTATCTATCTCTCCCTCTATGTGTGTGTATTTTTGTTTGTGTGTGTGAATCATCCATCCAATTTAGAGATTGCTCATCTCCCTCTCCGAGCGATTCTGAGTTCCTAGCAGCATGGGGGTAAGTACTTCCTTATTTAACAGATGGCAATTGAACACATTAGCCAGTTCAGACTGCAGATTATCCCCTGAGATAATCTGTTCCTCCACTTCAGCAACTTCCAGTGGCAGAAAGTTCCGCCTGCTGGTTGGGGAATCCCAGCAATCGAAGACACAATCTAAAAATTTTGGTGAGATCTAGGAACTATCCCTGAAGGGGGAAGTAAAGGGGGCGGGGGGGTGGGGAGAAACATCATGCCTTGCCTTGGCTAAAGTTTTCTTGGAGTAGATGTCCGTCCGGAGGCCAAAATTCTGCAGATCGGTGGGTTTTTCTTTGTTTTTCTCCGGGAAGTTCAGCATTTGTTGGGAAGCTGGAATCTAAGATAAAAAATAAAAAAGGCAGAATAATGAGGAGGGGTGGGGGGGAAGAGAATTTGAACACCTTAAGGAGGAGGCCAAAGCAACTCTCAATAAGCAAAATCAAGTTTTATTTTCTGAAAAGATGCAGATAGAATGTGCCACACGTCACAAGTGTGTATCACTACTGCTGGGACTCGTCAGTGCTCCAAAAGAACTTTCTCACTTCCTCATACAACAATATTTTTTCCGCAACACAAATACCAATTATAAGTGAGGGATCATATCTACGTTAGGAAGAGGAGCTAAATGACTGTTGACTTACCTGAACGGACCTACTAGGTGCGCTGCGAGGGGAATCCAAGCATGGGTTAACTTTGTCCATTAGCCTAGAGACTGAGTTACGGAATTGTTGACCATGCCTCCTCTGACTGGATAGTTCATACAAAGGCTCAGCCGAACCAAGAGGTGATACAATTGTCACGGAAGGCGGTGGCCAATGAGGGAAGTAAATCGATCCAATGTCAATAGTCAAGAGGCAGGTAGCTATAGTAGTGAAACGAAGTTTTACGTCAATGCCCGGACCAGCGGAAACCGAGGGTGGGTTTGGATTCCCCTCGCAGCGCACATAGAAGGAACGTTCAGGTAAGTCAACGGCCGTTCTCCTGTGCGCTGCTTGGGGAATCCAAGCATGGGACACGCCAAAGCAATGAGCGTCAAGAGCGGAAGCTAGGCTGGTCAGGGGCCCCAGGTGGTGAGAGCACCCTCTGCAAGACTCGCCGCCCGAAGGAGGCTTCTGCCGAGGCATACATGTCCACTTTATAATGTCTGATAAAGGGCGACAGCGGTGACCAGATCGCCGCCCTTCAAATGTCCTCCATTGAGGCCTGCGTTGCCCAGGCCGCTGTGGTAGCAGTACTCCTGGTGGAATGGGGAGTGATGCGTCTGGGAACCGGCCGGGATTGTCGTAGGCCAGGGCGATGCCCACTTTTAACCAGCGGACAATGGTATGTGAAGATACCTTCTGTCCCATGGATGATGGCTGAAAAGACACAAACAGTGCCTCCAATCTTCTGAACGCCACAGTGCGTTGTACATAGAGGCGAAGCGTCCTGCGAACGTCAAGGTGATGCCATCAACGTTCCTGTGGATGTGAAAGATGTGGGCAGAAGTCCAGGAGAATGAGCTCCTGTGACCTGTGGAACAAAGTGTTAATTTTGGAAGGAAAGCCGGGTCCAACCGCATGACTGTTCGGATGAAAGATACAGAGGTCCGCGCGGACCGACAGTGCCGCCAGTTCTGACACCCTCCTGGCCGATGTAATGGCCACCAAGAAAACAGTTTTCAGGGTCAGCAATCTGAGACTGATCATGCAGATGGCCTCGAATGAAGCAGTCGTGAGGGCTTTAAGTACCAGGGACAAGTCCCAGGTAGGGTAGCGATGCACTACCGGCGGCCTGAGATTTGTAGCACCCTTCAGGAACGAGCGGATCCTTGGGTGCTATGTCAGGGAACAGCCTTGCCTGCCGCCAACCACCGTTGATAAGGCCGCGACTTGGCGGTGGAAAGTGTTGGCGTCAGACCCTTGTCAAAGCCCATCTGCAAAAATTCCAATATCTGTGGTACTGACGTCTTGATTGAGTCAGTGCTGACTGTCCGACACCAACTGCAGAAGGCCTGCCAGGTGGCCTTGTAGATACGAGTCGTGGACAGGCGTCACGCCGACTGAATCGTCTCAATGACCTTATCCGAAAAACATTGTTGAATGAAGATAGCCCGCTCACATGCCATGCAGCTAATTGCAGCAGTTGAGGGTTCGGGTGAACAAAAAACCCCTGGGAGTTGTGGATCCGATTGTCCGGGATTCTCCAAAGTCATGAGACGGACAGATGGATGAGGTCGGCATACCATGGGCAACGCAATCACATTGGCGCGATCAGAAGAACCTCTGCCTGTTCCACTACAACTTTCTGAATGACAAGCGGAATTATTGGTAGAGGTGGGAAGGCGTAAAGAAGGCCCTCTGGCCACGCACTGCGGAGCGCGTCAGTGCCCTTGGTGTCCGTTAGCTGGTGTAAAACCTCGGCAGCTGAGAGTTGTGAGACTGCGCAAAGAGGTCACTTCGGGCTGGCCAAATCTGTGAGAGAGTTCCTGGAATAGAGCAGGATGGAGGCGCCACTCCGCCTGGTCCACAGTAGTTCTGCTCAGCCAATCTGCTTGCGTGTTGGCTGTGCCCGATATGTGCTCTGCTTGGATTGACAGCAACCAGCCCTCTGCCCAGTGGTGGAGTCTCTCCACTTCTATCATCAGGGACTTGGACCGCGTGCCTCCCTGGCAGTTGACATGAGCCTTGGAGGCCACGTTGTCGGTGAGAATTAGTACATGGTTGTTCATCACCAAGTTCTGGAATTCGTGGAGGACTAGGCAGATGGCTCGCAGCTCTAGCCAGTTGATGCTGTTCCTTAATTCCCGGTCTGTCCAGCGACCCTGTGCGACTTGATCCAAGGTGTGGGCTCCCCATCCGAAGAGGCTCGCATCCGTCGTCACCACGATGCAGTCTGGCTCCTTGAAGAGGCATCCCCTGAGTAGCTTGGAAGATGTCCACCACCTGAGACAGTAACATCTTGGGTGGTAGATGGACTCTGATTTGTGAGTGACTGGTATGGGCTCTCTGGAAGAGGAGCAAAAACCATTGGAGTGGCCGAGCATGGAACCACGCCCAGGGAACAATGTCTATACAGGAAATCATTTTTCCGAGTAGTTGGGAAAGACCTGCCAGCGGCAAGGTTCTCTGTGACATCACGTGACTCACCAGGTTGTGCAGGCTTTGTCGGCTCTCCTGAGGCAAGGACACCTCACACCTTTCCGAGTTGATGACGGTCCCGAGGTGCAAGATGGACGAGGTTGGCTGCAGGTGGCTCTTTGGAAAGTTCAGGATGAGTGACGCTGAAGGGTGTCGATCGTGCACTGCATGTCTTGAATGGCCTGGTTCTGGGATGACGATAGGACCAGGATGTCGTCCAGGTAACAATTGACTCTTATGGATATTGACCAAAGAGAGGCGGCTATGATCGCCAGCAGCTTCGTGAAAGTTCGTGGGGCCGACGAGAGGCCGAGTGGTAGAGCTTGGTATTGCAGGTTGCGGCCTGCAAATTGGAACCTCAGAAACCTCCGATGTGCCGGATGTTATTGGCATGTGGAAGTACGCCTCCTTGATGTCGACAGAGGTCAGCAGGTTTCCTTGGCGTATGCAGGATAGGATGCTTTTGAGTGATTGCATCTTGAATCTGATATTTTAGGTAAAGGTTGAGCAGTTTCAAGTCTAGAATGGCTTGCCATCCTCCCGAGTTCTTGGGGACTGGGAATAGGATAGAGTAGAATCCTAGTTGCTCCTGCTCCTTTGGTACTTCTATGGCGTTGATAGAGAGAAGATGCTGGATTTTGGTGTCCATCAGATACCTCTTTACCTGACACCTGGGCATGGGGCACCTGATGAAACGCCTTGGGGGAATAGAAAGAAATTCTAGAGTGAGGCCCAGCCTCATGGTTTGGAGGACCCAGGCGTCTTGAGGTGGTCTCTGACCATTGGTGAGCGAAGACTGTTAAGCGCCCACCAATAGGCCCCACCTCGCACAAGTCACCGGTATCTACGAAAGGTTTGGCTGGTGGCGCCATGAAATGGCCGTTGGCCCTGAAGGTGATTTTGGGTCTGCTAGCAGCCCCTATCCCTGGCACTGGAGCGGTCCTGGTTCTGATCCTGTGGCTGCATGTAGGGCCTATTATACTGGGGAATGTAGGGAATGGTATTGTACCCGGAGTCCCCAGCACGAAAGGACTGCCGCCTATTGTAAGGTTGCTGCCTCCTGTCCCTGCGTCTGTTGGTGGACGGGAGCACTTTGCGCTTGTCCCTTGTCTCAATTAAGATAGGATCAAGCGCAGCACCAAACAAGGGCTCACCCTTGAAGGGGGTAAATGCAAGGCGCCGAAGGTCTGCCTGCCAATGGTGAAACCAAAGGAGATGGTGGGACACCATATTGGATGCTACCGCTCGAGACGCGAACTTGGCTGCGTTGAGGGTAGCATCAGAGGAGAATTCCAACGCCGCCACCAGTTTGTTGACATCCTGGTGGAGGGGCATATCATCAGGGGCAAGCCTGCCCTGTAACTGCCTAAGCTAGTCCAACAAGGCCCTGTTAAAGAAAGAGGCCGCTGTGGCTGCCCGCAAGGCTCAGCCTGCAGCCTGATGGGTCTTGCAGATGACCAATTCGGCCTTAGTCCTCTGCTTTAAGGCCCTCCAAAATTTCAGGCGGAATAAAGGCTGGGGAAGCCAAGGTCGCCACTGGTGGGTATACCGTGGGGAACTGGAGGATGCTGTCCAGCTCTGGCGTGGAAGGATAAAGCTTCCTGTCCCCGATGCTAGGAGGAGGAACAGCAGTTGGTTGCGTCCATTGTTTTTGGACGTCAAGGAACAGCTTCGGAAAGGGAATGACCTCCTGTTCCCGCACCTGTTCCGCAAACAGACGCTCCGTAGAATCAAGGCCTACCGCTGTACTAGCCTGAGTGGTAGCGCCCCCCCCCCCCCCATGTTGGTAGTGGCCTTTGCCTTATACAAGATGGACTTGAACAACACTGGGCGAAACAACCCGGAAGAGGTAGGTTTGTCTTGTGGCAGGCTCTCGTCATCGGAAAATTCTATGTCAGCCACTTCTCCCTCTTCACCGAGAACAGAATCCTCGCTATATACCAAGGGGAGGGGTGACGGAGAGTCTGCCTGGGGGGTGGGCAAGTCCTTGGTTAAGGCTGTCGGCCTGGAAAATCGGGCCCTGTGATGCAATTCTGCATCAACGCCCTGTGATATGGCAGCCGAGATCATTTGATGAAGCTCAGGGGGAAAGCCTAACTCAGGTCCTTCTACAGTTCTGAGTCCTGCAGCCGTAGGTGTAAAGGTAGCTGTGGGCCTAGCGTGGAACGGCTTCAGAAAGGCCGGGGGGAGATTGGGCCTCTAATTCCCCCTCCTCGGATGCCATCCCCTGAGTTCAGAAGACCAACTATGGGTCCCAGTCAGGCCTAAGGAAGAAACGGGGGAAGAACCTTGGGCGACTAGTGTGGGAGGCGACCTACTTGTGGCCAACGGTGGGTTTGGCCAAAGGCTTGGCCCTGTCCTTGCGCTTAGCGGCCCTATCCGGCACCACAGAAGAGGCGCGAACTCTCTGGCTAGGGGCCCTGGTGGTGGTCCTGACTGCCCTGGCACTGGCCTTCGTAGTGTTGTGGGGGAGCGGGGAAGAATTAGAAGCCCCAGCACTGTCCCCGAAGATGGAATGATCCGCCATTTGAAACCCGGGATGGACTGAAAAGATCAACCTCACGGTCAAATATAGAGAATGCGCTGCTATGAATAGCGAGGCTGTCTCTGGCTGCTGACTCGAGCTACTGCATATGCCGACAGAACACAACGAAAAAGCTGTTGCAATCAGGTGTGAAACGCAAGACACGCCCCTTCCGGCCGCTCTTCGGCACGCAGCTAAACAGCTCCCAAAATGGCGACTGCCATCAAGACTGGCGCGAAATTCAAATCGGCGGTCCCAACGGTCACTGTTCCGCCGAATTCTTCCCACAATCCGGGATCGCAGCACCTACCCAGCGGCAGTAAAGGCAGAAATAAATGCAGCGCAGCAGCGCAAGGCAGCAAAACCTCCGAGGGACAGACCGCGCTAGCATGAGTCGCGCCCTCCCTGACCGGTGCAAGAGTGGCGAACCGACTCCCAACAGTGGACAACAGCGAACAGAGAGTGGCAAACCTACTCTCAAGCGCACGTGAAGGTGAGTCAGGCGTTTATTGAACCTTCCACGGCGAAAATTTTCCCCGCCCCCTAGAGCCTTAGGGAAACTGCCAGACATGCCGAAAGGACGCGAGGCTGACAGCGAACTGTCGCCCTCCAGAGACAGTCAGGCATAGAATTGCACTTCGTTGCTTATAACCAGTAATCAATTAAGGCATGAGGAACCTGAAGAATGAGATAATTTGTCTCATAGTCGTAGAGCAAATTGTTTTACGTCTCTTTAGGCTGGACTTAGTTAAAAAACTGAACTATCCAGTCAGAGGAGGCATGGTCAACAATTACGTAACTCAGTCTCTAGGCTAATGGACAAAGTTAACCCATGCTTGGATTCCCCAAGCAGCGCACAGGAGAACATTGAAATTACCATAAGAAATTTGAAAAGAAGAAAGGATGCTAGCTAAGAAGTTAGCAAAACGGTTCTCAACAGTGGCGGCCTGAAGATATGTGGAGCTCAACTCCCAGAATTCCCCAGGCAGCATTTTGGGAAGTTCTGATCTATTTCTCTCTCTCCATCCATCCGTTGTTACTCCACTTTGATCACTTGAAGACAACTCCCTAGTTGACCATGGTCTCTGGTGGCCCAGTCCACCAGACCTCTTCAGTCAAATGGTTGCCGAGCTTGAGAATGGCTGAACCCAACAATGTCTCCGAGATATGTTCTCCAAAGGTCGTTTCCAAGGTTCCTATCGTCGCCTCCCCACAACCATCACCCAGACGTGAACTCAGGGTTGGGAAGACCCTCTCAGCTGGGTCTGAGGAACCTCCTTGTAGCACAAATCTTCCCCACGGATGCGAGATATGAAACCAGGTTGACAGGAACCCATCCCGCCATGAAGGACGCCATGGGAGGCCAGGGGACCCACCAGAAGAAGGTTACCTGAGCAGTCCGCAGGTGGAGCGGCATGAGTCCCGAAGGGGTGTCCGCCAGCACATTGAAGTGGGGGGTGGGCGGGGGTCCCATGGCCATGGGTCGACTTTCCGGATCCACTTGGTAATTGATCAGCCCCCACTGCTCCAGAAAGGCGTGGACCCTACAAGGACAGGGGGGTGGGGATGGGTGAAAAGGGGGTGAGAAGACTTGTGGATGACCAATGCAAGGAGAAAGCGAGCTCAAGTTACCCCGTGGGTGGAGTGGGGCTGTTCATGGACCCCTGAGCTGGTTGATGGGCAAGCTCTTCTCAACCTGGGCTCCTTCCTGATGGATGGGCTTCAACCATCCAGGGTCCCTCAGTAAATATGGCCACTGTTGAGAAAGAGCTGTCCATCTGTACAGAGGCTGCCTTGCACTAGCTGTGGTGGAAGGTGGTCTGAATTCCCAAAAGGGAGGGGCCGCATTCCGGAGGAAGTAGATCATGAGAAGGCTTGCGGGGGCTGGTCAAGCTATCAATTATATGCCCAAAGGCAGATCGTCCTGTGAGATACGACCATCCCATGTCTTCTGTTAAGCGGGGTGGGATGGAAGGGGGAGATTGCGGCGCTCCTCCGGTTGATTGGGAGGAGGAAGGGCTGGGGGGCTGTGACCCCAAATGGGGTTATAAGTAGCTCTGTGTGTGAGAGTGTGTGTTTGTAGGTCTATTGTATCTTCAAACAGCCGTTAAGTCTTATCTTGAAGGCTACCTAAACTTCGATGTCACTTGGTCCTCTGGAATGCGGCCCGCTCCCTTCTGGGAATCCAGACTACAATCCACTCCAGTAGCCCAGTTTAATTCCTGTGAATCCCAGAAATGTTCTCCAGACGACGAATGGGGACCCCAGCACAGAATACATTGTTGGCTTTCCAAGCATCACCCCAAGTTTTTTCGGGGTCCCGTTTCTCCCCTCCCCCTTTCCCAGGCAGGACTGGGGTGATAATTCAGATTTTTCTGTTTTGTAGGCCCTCCGTAAATGATTACCTCATGACTGCACAAACGTCGCCGGTCAAGTTTCTTCGGCAGGCCGTGCTGGTCAAATATTCTTGAGGGTTCAAGCGGTAGGTGTCGATCATGAAATTGCGGTACGCTAAGTATCTGGGAAATACAAGCGACAATTAGACCACAAATGAAGATAAGCTGGTGGGTTGAGAGTCTACCTGTATGTTAGAGGGTTGGCTAAGACGCTAAGCTTGTCAATCAGAAAGGTCGACAGTTTGCCAGTACGAATCCCTAGCGCCGCATAACGGAATGAGCTCGTACTTGTCCAGCTTCTGCCAACCTAGCAATTGGTGTTCTCTGAGTCTGGGGACTTTCTTACAGACATTTCATGACCCAACTAGGGAACATCATCAGTGATAGAAGGGAGAGAGGAGGAGGAGGAAAGGATGGTGGGGTACTCGGTGGTCTCTGAACTCGGTGGCTTTTTTGCAGACATTTCTTGATCTAACTAGGGAACATCATCAGGGCTAGAAGGGAGTGGAGTTCGTGGAGAGGAGGAAGAGCCAGAAGGAATGTGGGGTCCTTGAGGCTCTCTGAGCTTGGGGGTTTTCTTGCAGACGTTTCATGACCCAGTACGGAACGTCATCAGAAAGGAGGAAGGGAAGGAAGAGAAGAAAACTGGGGGGAGGGGCTTGGTGCTCTCTGAATTTGGCAGAATTCTTTTGCAGAAATTTCATGACGAAACAAGGTAACGTCATCAGTGCTGAAAGGGAGGGGGGTTGTGGAGGGGAGGAAAAGGAGGCCTGTGGGAGAGTGGGGGTCCTTGGTGCACTCTGAATTTAGCAGCATTTCTTTTACAGACGTCTCATGACCCAACTAGTTAACCTCATCAATGCTGAAGGAAGGGGGAATTGTAGGAAGGAGGAGGAAGGCGATTATGGAGTCCTTGGTGGTCTCCTGAGCGTGGTGCTTTTCTTGTGGATGTATCATGACCCAACTAGGGAATGTCATCAGTACTACAGGTGTACACCCCACTCCTAGCTGAGGACGTTTTGTACTTTGGTCAAGAAAGGTCCTCCAAGAAAGAAAACCACCAAGCCCACAGCCCAGAGAGAGGGAGAGAGAGAGAGGGAGAGAGAGAGAGAGAGGGAGAGAAAGAGAGAGAGGGAAGGAGAGGAAGAGAGAGAGAGAGGGAGGGAGGGGAAGGGAGGGAGAGAGAGAGAGAGAGGGAGGGAGGGAGGGAGGGAGAGAGAGAGACCTCCCTCCTCCCTCCTCTGTTTCTCTAACTTACATTTCCGGAGTCTTGGATTTGTTTTTCCCATTGAAGAATTCGGGAAGCGCCCGGCGTTCGATGACATGGATGCTAGGAGAAGAAAGGAAAAAGAGCTGCCGTTCGGTTTTGCCTTCGCATCTGAACGGCGAGGCACCAACCCAGCCTGGCCAACTCCTGGCTAGGTCTGTGAATAAGCCCCGGCTCAACTTTTGTTCAATGCTAGCGTGCTGCGTAAGCCATGATCACGGACATTGGGACAGCAGGAGAGAGTCCGAAGCCAACAACTGACTGATTAAGCCAACTAGCTGCTGGATTTCATCGCTCTCTATATAAAGGCTTCTTCATGCTGTTAATTAAAACAATTATAGATTTGACCCACAAATAAGAAATATAATCTGTTTTCTTGCAGACATTTCTTGACCTGGCTAGGTGACATCATCAGGGCTGGAAGGGACTTTATATAAAAAGTGAACGAAGCCCTCCGCCCTTCTAGCAATAATGACGTTCCCTAGTTGGTCATGAAACGTCTGCAAGAATGCCACCCAGCTCAGAGACCACTGAGGACACACAGAGTCCTCTCCTTCTCTCTCCCCTCACTCCTCCTCCTCCTCTTCCTCGCCACCTCTTCCTCCCTCCAACCCCACTAAGGCTTGGGGTAAATTCAGGGGTGGTTGGGGTGGTGTTGCTTCCCTTCTCCCCTATGGCGAAATTTACCAATTGTAGTCGAACCAGGAGGCATAGCTGGGAATGATGATGTGGTTGGTCTGTTCAGTGACGTTGTCTTCTCCGGTGTCGAGGGACCGTCCCTGGTCCCCTTTGTTGGGATCTTCGTCCTCCTGTCAGCAGGAAAGAGAATGTTACGCTGGCAAGGAAGGAACATCTAGAGTGACCGACGGAAAAAATGGAGCCCCGATATTGGCATAATTGGCAATCATCTTCCATCTCCCTCTTTTTCTTCTTCTTCCTCCCTCTTCTCTTCCTCCCTTGGTCCTCTTCCCTCTCTCCGCTAACTCCGCCTCCCTCCTCCCCCTCCCCCTTTTCTCCTTCTCCTTTCTCCCTTCTTCTCATTTTCTCCCATTTCTTCCTCCCTTCCCCTTCTTCACTTTTCTCCTTCTCCCCTTTTTCATTTTTTCTCCTCCTCCTCCTCCTGAGCTGTATGGTTTTGAACCCCTGTTCTTAAGGAAAGTAATGGACATCAGTAGAGTTGCCAAAGAAATAAATATCACGTGTAAAGGGGAGGCTGAATGTAGAGGAGATGATGGGATGGTTTGCTCTCAGTGTCTTCTCTGATTAGTTACTACCAAGATCTTTTTGGCTAAAAGAGAAGATTTGTGGCTCAGAATTGAATTGTGGGCTTCTTGGAGTTTATTTGCAACTCAAATGAAATCTACTTTGTTTGCAATCTTTTATCCAAGATTGAGTACAGGAGCCTGAGGTCCAGCTCCTGTGTTTGCAACAAACAAACAATTTTTTAAAAATATTATTCCCCCCCCTTCCAAGAAAATTGCCTACCTTTGCTCCGGCCGTCATTGTCTCTTCGTCTTGTTCATCTGCAAGACAAGAACACAACAGGAGGCGGTTTGTGTCACTTACACAACTTCGCCATTGTATTACGACACAGAAACTTGCGCCATATGGGAGCGCCGCCATCTCTGGGACCCTCCCTTCTGCAGGAAATCCTCGACTTACGACTACAACGCAGCCCAGTATTTCCATTGCTAAGCGAGATAGCGGTTAAGCGAAGTTTGTCCTGTTTGACGACTTCACTAGCCAATGTTGTTAAGTGAATCCCTGCTGCTAGTCATGCAGTCGTTAAATGAATCTGGTTTCCTGCTTGTGGGAAGGTCGCAAAAGGGGATCACGCAACCGTGATCAGGACCACCGTAAATACGAGTTACGGTTTAATTTTGATCGCGAGGCCAAGGAACGCTGCGATGGTCTTTAAGGGTGAAAAATTGCTGTTTAGGGCCGTTGTAGTATTGAATGGTAGCTAAACAATAGGAAGCTGAAAATAGGAAGCCAAAATAAAGTTGGTCTCACCAAGATCCGCGACGGTGCCTCCTTTGACCGGGGTGTTTTCGCTGTCCTTCTTCGGATTGACTGCAAAAATGATAATACCAAATTATTAATTTTCAAATGATATTTATTTTAATTTTATACATTCATAAATAGAAGTCGGTTGTCAAGGGTCTCAATTGTGATTATGTGACTGTGATGGTAGTAAGTGTGAAAAAGGGTCCGAATTACTTTTTTAATTTCGAAGGGTCACTACATGAACCTGGATTTGCAAATAGAGAGGGGGTGGTGGTGGTTCCTAGTAACTTGGCAAGTTGAACTTCAAGTCCCAGAATTCCCCAGCCAGGCATACTAGACCAACAACCAAGCAGTGAACAAATACTCAGCTCACAGAAGTACCAAGGAGAGAGAGAGAGAGAGAGAAACACATCCCACCCCTTCCCTTCTAGCACTGATGAGGTTCCCTAGTTGGGTCAAAAAAAGTCTGCAAGGAAGCCCTCCTGCTCAGAGAACACCCCCCCGGTCCTTCCTCCTCCTCCTCCTCCTCCTCCTTTTCCCTGTAAGCTCCTCTCCCTTCTAGCACTGATGAGGTTCTCTAGCTGGGTCGTCTGCAAGAAAGCCACCCAGCTCAGAGAGCACCCAGGGCCCCTCAGTCCTTTTCTTCTTCCTCTTTCCTGAAATCCCCCCCCTCCCTTATCGACTGAAGATTGTTCCCTAGTTGGGTCATAAAACAGAACAAAAAGGGCCCAGAGGGAGAAACCAATTTGCTTCTCCGGCCAAGCTTCTATTTCGCAATCCTCCCCCCCCCCAACCATTGTGCTATCCAACCTTTCCCATTTTCAAACAAAAAATAGCATTTCTGTGCCAAAAATACTCTATTTTATACACACGCACAGTACACATGGTTGTATAGCCTCCAGTAACCTTCAGATTTTGAAGAATTGGTTGCAGAATATGTACACAGTATGTGTCACTTAAAAACGGCAGCAAGAAAAGTCGCCAACTGTCTTAATCAATGTCTCGCTTAGCGAACTTCTGAGAAGCAGGAAGTCGGATTTACAATACAATACAATAGCAGAGTTGGAAGGGACCTTGGAGGTCTTCTAGTCCAACCCCCTGCCTAGGCAAGAAACCCTATACCGTTTCAGACAAATGGCTATCCAACATCTATCCAACGACTTCCAGTGTTGGGGCATTCACAACTTCTGGAGGCAACTTCTGTTCCACTGATTAATTGTTCTCTGTCAGGAAATTTCTCCTCAGTTCTAGGTTGCTTCCCTCCTTGATTAGTTTCCACCCATTGCTTCTTGTTCTACCCTCAGGTGCCTTGGAAAATAGCTTGACTCCCTCTTCTTTGGGGCAACCTCTGAAATATTGGGAGACTGCTATCATGTTTTCTCTGGTCCTTCTTTCTATTAAACTAGACATAACCAGTTCCTGCAACCGTTCTTCATGTTTTAGCCTCCAGTCCCCTAATCCTCTTTGTTGCTCTTCTCTGCACTTTCTAGAGTCTCCACATCTTTTCTACATCGTGGTGACCAAAACTGAATGCCGTATTCCAAGTGTGGCCTCACCAAGGCATTATAAAGTGGTGTTAACCCTTCACGTGATCTTGATTCTATCCCTGTTTATGTAGCCTAGAACTGTGTTGGCTTTTGTGGCAGCTGCTGCACACGGCTGGCTTCTATTTAAACGGTTGTCCACCTTTGTCCTTCCGAGGTGGGTAAAATGAGGACCCGGATTGTTGTTGGGGGCAATATGCTGACTCTGTAAACCGCTTAGAGAGGGCTGAAAGCCCTATGAAGCGGTATATAAGTCTAATTGCTATTGCTATTGCTAGGACTCCAAGATCCTGCTCACAGCTACTACTATTGAGGAAGGTACCATCTATGCTGTACCTGTGCATTTCGTTTTTCTTGCCTCAATGTAGAACCTTAATTTTCACCATTGAATTTCATTTTATTAGATAGCGCCCAATGTTCCAGTTTGTCAAGATCCTTCTGTATCTTGAGCCTGTCTTCTGGAGTGTTGGCTATTCCTGCCAGCTTGGTGTCATCTGAAAATTTGATGAGTTCCCCATTTATCCCCTCATCCAAATCATTGATGAAGATGTTGAAGAGTCCTGGGCCCAAAACAGAGCCTTGGGGTCCCCCACTGCATACCTCCCTCCATGAAGATGCAGTTCCATTGAGGACTACACGTTGAGTGCGGTTGGTCAGCCAGTTACGAATCCATCTGGTGGTGATGCTGTCCAACCCACGTTCTTCTACTTTATCTAGTAGTAGGTTATGGTCTACCTTATCAAATACCTTACCTAAGTCCAAGTAAATTATATTGGTGGCATTCCTCTGGTCCACTAATTTTGTCACCTTGTCAAAGAACGCAATAAGATTAGTCTGGCATGATCTATTTTTGACAAACCCATGTTGGCTTTTGGCTATTGCTTTGATTACTTCTAGGTGTTCGCTAATTCATTGCTTGATTATCTTTTCCAGGATCTTCCCTGGTATTGAGGTCAGGTTGATAGGTCTATAATTTCCTGGATCTATTTTTTTTTACCTTTTTTGAAGATGGGAACTACATCAGCTCTTTTCTAGTCCTCTGGCAGTTCCCCGGGGCTCCAGGATCTCTGAAAGATATAGTTCAGTGGTTCTGAGATCTCGTCTGCCAGTTCCTTCAGAACCCTGGGGTGTAATCCGTCCGGTCCTTGTGATTTGAACTCATGTAGGGTAGACAGGTGCTCACATACCATTTTCTTCCCCATTTCAACTTGTGTTCCTAATCTGATTTTTGTGGTGCTGTTTTTGGTAGATTGGACTGTTTTTTCCCTTTGTGTAAAGACAGATGCAAAAAATGAATTAAATAGTTCTGCTTTCTCCCTGTTGCTTGTCACCTTCTTGCCATTTTCTCCCAGCAATGGACCAACTGTTTCCTTAACTTTTTTCTTGCTTTTAACATGTTGGAAGAAGCTTTTTTGGTTATTTTTTACTTTTGTGGCAAGCCTTTCTTCATTGTGGGCCTTAGCTTTCCTCACTTCATCTTTACAGGCTCGGGCTATTTGCTGATATTCTGCCTTAGTTATGTCCCCCTCTTTCCACTTGTTATACTTATCTTTTTCGTCTTTCAATTTGTCAGAGAGTTCTTTATGCAGCCATGCTGGTTTCTTTTGGGAGCTGTTATTTTTCTTCTTCACTGGTATTGTGCTAGACTGGGCTTTTATAATCTCGTTTTTCAAAATTTCTCAAGCTTCTTGAGTTGTTTTCCCTTTGAGGATTCTCATCCATGGAATCCTTCCCAAGCTCTCTCTCTAAATTTATTGAAATTAGCTCTCTTAAAATCCAAGACTCTAGTTTGACTTTGTTCTACTACTTGTGTTTGCATAATGTTGAATTCCAACATTGCACGGTCACTTGCCCCCAGGGTTCCTATGGCTTCAACACCTTCTATCATTTCCTCTCTGTTAGTGAGAATTAAGTCCAATATGGCTGATCCCCTTGTTCCCTTCTCTACCTTTTGGAAACAAAGTTGTCTGCAAGGTTTGTTAGGAACCTGTTTGCTGTGGCCCAGAAGGAGCCGTTGGAGCTGCCGATGGACTCCGATAGGGAGGAACCCTATGAGTCGGCTATGGAGGACCCTGGGCAGGGACCAGGGAGACTCCGAGCAGGGACCAGGGAGGCTGGTTGGCCACCAGGAGGCGCCTGAGGCATGGAGCAGTGGTGAAGATCAAAGTGACTTTGTCCCTGACGGCCAACAGAGAAGGGTGGAGAAACGGAGGCAGCAGTTAGGGAGACAAACTCATAAGAGATAATCAAGCTCAGTTGGTTGTGGCTTGGCTCCTCCCAAGAGAGTATATAAGAAGAGACTTTGGGAGGAGCCCTTTTGCAGGACACAACCGTTCATAACAAGCTGGAGAAGCTCTTGTTTGTATTCTATCTCTTTCTGTGGGAGTCTGAGTTGCTGCCAACATCTTGCCAGTGAGTCGTGTTGGGCTTCCAGCCAACAGGATTGTAATTGCTGTAAATAAAGAGTGGCAAACTACTAAGCCTATGTCGGTGTTAATCACCGGACGAAGGGGGTGTGTGTGTGTCAGAACATTGTTGGATCTTCCACTTGGTGCAGAGTTTGTTTCCCAGTTGATGTCAGGGTAGTTAAAATCCCCCACTACTATTGTGGTGTGCTTCCTACATACCTTAGTTAGCTGACTAGCAAAAAGTTCATCTACTTCCTCTGCTTGGTTGGGTGGCCTGTAGTATAGACCTATGGCAGTGGTTCCCAAACTTGGCAACTTTAAGACTTGTGGACTTCAACTCCCAGAATTCTCCAGCCAGCAGTCCACAAGTCTTAAAGTTGCCAAGTTTGGGAACCACTGACCTATGGCAATGTCATTCCCCCCCCCCAACCTTTAATATTGACCCAAATGCATTCAAGGGGTTCCACCACAAAACCGTGCTCGACTAAACCGCGCAGCTGACGTCATCAACAGGGCGACCACAGCGCGGAGACAGAAGCACGCTGTAAACCCTAAACCTAAAATTAATCCCTAAACCTAACCCCCCTAAACCTAAACCTAACCCTTAATCCAACCCTAAACCTAATCCTAACCCTTAACCTAATCCTAACCCTTAACCTAACCCTAAACCTAACCCTTAACCTAATCCTAAACCTAACCCTAAACCTAACCCTTACCTTAAGTTGAATCGGCTTGCTTTCAAAGCGCTAATTAAAGCGCCCTTCTTTCTCCGCGCTCTCTGTTGTCGCCCTGTTGATGACGTCAGCGACGCGGTTTAATCGGGAGCGGCTTAGTCGAGCGCGGTTTTGACGGGTCACGCATTCAAGGTAGTTTGCTTATCAAGATTGATTTGCTTAATGACCAAGCTCTCCACTTGACAACTGCAGCAATTACAACGGTGGCAAGGGAATTTGTCGAAGGGGACAAAACTTTCCCACGCCAAGGTCTCGCTTAGCAACATGAACGTTTGGGGCTCTGCAGTTGTACGACGAGAACTACTCGGAAAAATAAGTCTAGAAGGTTATTTAAAATAAAGAAATAAATAAAAGGTTTGGAGAGACAAGGGTTCAAATTCGGAACGTGCCTAGAAAACAGGACGTTCAATGAAGAACGAATACAATTACAGGTAGTCCTCCACTTACGACCATTCATTTAGCAACCGTTCAAAGGCAGAACAGCAGCGTAAAAAGTGACTTATAACCATTTCCCACACTTACGATCTGTTGCAGCATCTCCACAGAACTTACATTCAGCGACTGGCTCATATTTATGACAGGGTCACAGAATCACCTTTTTTTGGCCTTCTGACAAGCAAAGCCGGATTCACTTAGCAACTGGGTTGCTAATTTAAGGATGATAGGGATTCGCTTAATGGTAGCAGCAAGAACGGTCGTAAATTGTAGCAAAACTGTCTTTTTAACAAATATTTTCCTTACCAATAGAAATTCGGCACTGAATTATGGTCGTACGTTGAGGACTATGTGTATTCACTTAAGGCAGACCTTCCTTTGTTGCTCACAATTGGGGTCGTATGTCGAGGACTACCTGTATTGTTGCTCACAATTGCGGTCATAAACTGAAGACTACTTGCAGAAGGGTTTCAATTTCATCTCCCATGGAGGACTAGCTCAATTCCAGCCAGTCCCTGACTTACGATGACAATCGGTACCAGAATTATCAGGCGGTCGTTAAGTGAATCACAGCCAACTTTACAATCTTTCAGGACACGGTTAAGGGAATCGCAACGGCCGTTCAGCGAGTCACACATTGGCCGAGCGATTTCATGGGCTTCATGGGTGAAACGCCAAAGGGGACGATGCAACTGTCACTAATACGAGCCGTTGGCCCAGACCCTGAATTTTGATCGTGGGGACATCAGATATGACAAAAAGGGACCTACGTTGCCAACATCTTGCTCAGCGATGGGAATTTTGGTCTTTAAGTCGAGGACTGCCCGTCTGGAGAAACCCCAGATGACGGTTTCGAAAACGGGGAAAATTTCCGGGGGGGCAAGAAACAACATGGCGGACAAAACGGGGGAAGACAGCTGCGTGGGTTGTGTTGAGGGGCTTGTGTGTTGTGACGCACCGTTTTTGGGAAGGGCCACCTCCTCAACGTTCGGCACAGGGGTGGGGTCCTCCATGTCCTTGGTCAGATCGTCCTGCTCCTCCTCTTCTTTCTGACCGCGTCGCTTCCCGTAGAGGCTGGCTTGTCTGGAAGGGGAGTGGGGTGGGTGGTGGGGTAGACAAAAGAAAGGACCACCCTTGACTGACCATTTTCTGCACAGGGAGTGGACTCTGGGTTAGGTTATTTTTTGTCCCCCACCTCCCGGTAGGGCTTCAGTTCCTCAGTTGGTATGTTGGGAAACCTCTTTCTCTCTCTTCATCCATCCATCTATCCATGCATCCAAAGATGCCTCCCTCTATCCACCCTCCCATCCATCCATCCTCTGCAGTCTAGCCAACTGGAACATGGATAGACTTCCATTTCCAGAGTTCCTCAGCCAGTATGTTGAAAAGTAGTATATCTCTCTCCATTTCTCCATCCATCCATCCATCCATCCATCCATCCTTTTCAGCCAACTGGAACACAGACTTCAGTTCCTCAGCCAGCATGTTGAAAAATAGTATATCTCTCTCCATTTCTCCATCCATCCATCCATCCATCCATTTCAGCCAACTGGAAGACAGACTTCAGTTCCTCAGCCAGCATGTTGAAAAATAGTATATCTCTCTCCATTTCTCCATCCATCCACCCATCTCTTCATCTCTCCATCCACCCATCCACCCAGGTGTTTCTCAACCACGGCCACCTGGAAGATGGCTGGACTTCAACGTAAGATAGAAAGATGATAAATGAGCAACAGATAACGAGTCACAGACAGCTACAGGTAAGACAGCTCATCAGATTGACAGATGACAGACAGATGTCTTGATGAATGGTCTCTTTCTGACTGACCAGCCGAGACTGGAGGGAACGAGAGCACCGTTCTCTGCGTGATTGGGGATGGATCCATCTTGTGAGGTGGCGGGTCCTCTCCTTCCTCCTCTTGGTCATGTTAACCACAAACTCACTGCTACTTCATCAGTAATTCATTCATTCCTTCCATCCATCCATCCATCCATCCTTCCACCTATCTACCTATCCATCCATCCATCCATCCATCCACCTATCTACCTATCCACATCCATATCCATCCATCCATCCATCTGCCCATCCATCCTTCCACCTATCTACCTATCCACATCCATATCCATCTATCCATCCATCCATCCATCCACCTATCTACCTATCCACATCCATATCCATCCATCCATTCATCCACCTATCTACCTATCCACATCCATATCCATCTATCCATCCATCCATCTGCCCATCCATCCTTCCACCTATCTACCTATCCACATCCATCCATCCATCCACCCATCCATCCATCCAAGGACCCTACCCCTTCTTGCCAACTTTCTTCCTGGATTCCACCGGGGTGGGAGGTGGTGGGGGCGAAGGAGAGGCCTTCCTCTTCCGGGTTCCGGTAGCTGCCTTTCTATCTCGTCGTTCGGGGCTACGGACCGGCTGTTGAAAGAAGAGAGCGATGGTCCAACAAGGGGAACTAAAAAAGGGTTAAGGTCCAGCCATTTGTCTAAGATGGTCCTGTTTGAGTAGAGGGGTAGAACAGAAGACCTCCAAGGTACCTTCCAGTTTCTCTTCTCTTCCTTTCCTCCTCTTTTTTTCTTTGCTTCCCCTGTCCCACTCCCAATCGTCTTTTCTCTCTTCCCTTTTCCCCCTTCCCCCTTTTCTTTCCTACCTCTTTCCTTCCTATTCTTCCCTTCATTATCTCCTTCCTTCCTTTCCGTTTCCTCTCCTTCCTTCCTCTCTTCTCTCTCCTTTCTCTTCCCTTTTTTCCTTTCTTCTCTCCTCTCCCCTCCACATTCTCTTCCCTTCTTCTTCTCTTCCCCTTTTTAACCTCTTCCTCCCTCCCCCCCTCTTCTCCTCTTCCCTCCTCCTCCCGTCTTCTCTCTCTTCCCTTCTTTGTCTCTTCCCTTCCCCCTGTTTAACGTCTCTCCTCTTCCTTCCATCCCACCAAGCGTCACCTCTATCCCAAGAGACCAAAAGCGTCACCTCTTCATTTCTCAGGTAAATCCGTTGCCGAAAGCTGACTGGCTTCTTGTTCTCATCCACCTCGTAGTCTTCTTCGTTCATCCATTCGTTGAAAACGTCCATGTCCAGGATCCATCGGGCGTAGACCTAGCCAAATAATCAGAATTGTCAGAAACATCTTTAAAGACAAGCAGTTCTTGACATGACCGCCATCAAGCCCAAAATTGTTGCGGCTATGTGAGAAATTCGCAAAGGGAGTTTTAACCTGATTTTAGGATTTTTCCTGCCAAGTGAAATGCTTCAGTTGTTAAGTGGGGAACACGGTTGTTAAGTGAATCTAGCTTTCCCAGTTGACTTGGCTGGTCAGGAAGTTGCAAAAAGGGATCACGTGACCCAGGGATGCTGCCACCGTCGTAAATGGCCACAGCTTCCAGCCCCCTCATCAAGCTTGACAACTTTTTTCTCATTTTGTGTGTGTAAAAACCTACGCCAAATTTCTCCTCCCCGAGAATTCTTAACACCTCAGGCGGAAAGTCGCTTAGAAAACTGCAGATTTCACAGCCAACGCCCACCGAGAAGAGAGACGCACCTTCCAGGGCTTTTCAGGAATGGGAGGCTCTTCGATCTCCGCTTCGACTTCGCTCGCATGGACCCAGGTGTCGTAGCTGAAAGGTTAAAAAATAAATAGGAAAGAGGTGGGTGGATTGGATAGGCTGGTCAGGCAGGATGAAGCGCAAGAGACCATGTGAAACAACATCTATCTACTATCTACCCACCCATCCATTCTTCTAGTATCTATGTATATTCCATCTACTATCTATAGAGTATCTCCACCCATCATCTTATTCATCCATCCTGTATCTACCTATGTATTTATCTGCCTCCATGTCTATCTATCCATCCAGTGTCCATCCATACATCTAATATCTATCTCTTGCCATGGATGTTAAGTGAATCACTGCGACTGTTAAGTCACATGGCTGTTCAGCAAATCTCTCCGCAAAAGGGGAATCACATGACCCCCGGGGACACTGCAACCGTCATAAACACGAGTCAGTGGCCAAGGCCCTGAATTTTGATCGCGGGGACACAGCAACAGTCGCTGGGTGTCAAGAAGGGTCGTAAGTCACTGTTTTCAGTGTCATTACAACTTTGAACGGTCACTAAATGAAATGTCATAAATCGAGGGCCACCTTTATTATAATGCTGGATTGCCAAGGCCATGTGGATTACCTGTCTGGGTAATAACCCCAATGCACCAGAACTTGCTTGTCTTTTCTCATCACGGGTCTCAGCCAGTCATCTGCCAGGAAGAGAAATAAAATGACATCAGTCTATCTATCTATCTATCTATCTATCTATCTATCTATCTATCTATCTATCTATCTATTCATTCATTCATTCATTCATTCCGTGCGGCGTGACAGAGTCTGGCATTCCTGCATAAAGTCACAAAACCAGCAGAGATATGTATATCAAAATATAAGACACCATTTTCAAGAGGCAACTGGACTTTCTTACGTTTTTTTTTTTTTTTTTTTTTTAATGAAGAGGTTTCGCTTCTCATCCTGGAAGCTTCTTCAGTTTGGAATCATGAAATGAAATGTTACTCAGAAGGGAGGAAACCTTTCCGGATGAGAAGCGAAAACTTTTCAAGGATAAAAACCAAGGAAGTCCAGTTGCCTTTGGAAAGAAAGCACCTTTGGGACACCCGAAAACCTGGATGAGTGAGAATCTCCAAAGACCTGTAGTGCCATGATGGCAAACCCTGTGGCATGCAGAGCTCTCTCTGTGGGTACATGAGCCGTCACCCCAGCTCAGCTGCACTGCACCTGCCTCCCACTGGCCATATTTTTGGGTCTCTACCACATATGTGCAGAGGGCAGGGCGCATGTGAGAGGCACACACTGCGCGCACAGGGTGGTGGTTTTGCATGCATGTGCAAGGGTCACACGCATGAGAGATGGTGGGGATTGTGGAGGGGCAGTCCCCGCTACCTGTTTTTGCTCCTAGGAGGCTGCAGGGAGGCCTACTAGGCCCAAAATAGGGTGCAGGGCGGTGGTGTTCGCACGTATGCACAGAGGGGCTCATAGAGTTGTGTGTGCCTGCACAGGGGGACGGGTCATGCACACATTGCAAGGAGCCGAGGTGGCGCAGTGGTTAGAGTGCAGCACTGCAGATTGCAGTTCTGCAGTTCGGCTGTTCTAATCTCACCGGCTCAGGGTTGACTCAGCCTTCCATCCTTCCGAGGTGGGTAAAATGAGGACCCGGATTGTTGTTGGGGGCAATATGCTGACTCTGTAAACCGCTTAGAGAGGGCTGGAAGCCCTATGAAGCGGTAGATAAGTCTAACTGCTATTGCTTTTGGCACATGAGGACAAAAAAGTTTGGCCATGACTGTTATAGTGAATGTCCTCGTGGTCTCCTGGGAAGTGCAGATGGAGGTGGAGCCTTCTTAGCTGCAGGATGTTTTCTGCTCTGTGTCCAAGTACAGGCCCCACCCCCACTTGCGCTAGGACACAAGTAAATTTGCAAGTGGTCTCCATGGTGCTTTGAAAGAATGCAAGGATTTATATCCCCCCTGTTCCCCACCATCCAGTCACAGCTGAAGAAGCCTCTCGGAGGAGAAGCGAAACGCCTTCAAAGGAATGGGAGAAAGCCCAGTTGCCTCTTGAAAAAAGCACCTGTGGGACTTCCTGACAAGTGAGGACAACTAACCAGTGGAACAGCTTGCCTGCCTTCAAACGTTGTGGGTGCTCCATCACTGGAGGATTTTAAGAAGAGTTTGGAGTTGGAGTTTATTCAATTTGTAGGCCGCCCTATTCCCCGAAGGGACTCAGGGCGGCTGAACAAAGCCAAGGGAGGGAAAATTACAAAAAGTAACACAAAGACAATCAGACAATACGAACAATTTAAAAGCACAACAGACACAGCAAATTCGAGTAGGGGGGGGGGGGGACTCAACCCCAGGCTTGCTGGGACAGCCAGGTCTTCACGGCCATCCAGAAAGTGGACAACCATTTGTCTGAAATGGCATAGGTGTTCCCTGCTCGAGCAAGGGGTTGGACTAGAAGACCTCCGAGGTCCCTTCCAGTTCTGTGATTCTGCCTTCCAGATGAGAAACCAGATATGAAAGGATTCGGAAGACGGGGAAAGAGGGAGAAATTTTCCAGAGTGTCTGGGGAAATGCTGCCCTCCAGTGGAGGCCAGCTGTAAAAACTCTGGAGAACGTTTATTTATTAAATCGATTAAATCGATTTGCAGGATCTGCCAAGAAACGTCACCTCTGCGGTCTTTGCATTCAAGCCACAACAATAAAATATGCCATTTTTTTAAGGCCCTGGAGGCAAACACCACTTATATTTTAAATGCTAGTTTAATCGAATATCATAAAGTTGCGTCGAACCTTCATCCAGTGAGGTAGGAATAGGGTATATATGATGTGTGGCTTTCGACTTGTCGTCTGTGATGGTCCCCTAAGGGAAAAAAAAAGCAGAGAGGGGAGTAGCATCTAAGCTTCCTGGGTTTTCTTGCAAACGTTTCACAAACCAACTAGAGAACGTCATCATTGCCAGAAGGGAGGAGGGTGTATGGAGAGGAGGAAGGAGAGAAGGAAGGTGCTCTCTGATCAGGGTGGTTTATCTAGATAACTAGATAACACCATCAATGCTAGAAGGGAGGGGGATTTGTTGAGAGGAGGAGGAGAAAAAAAGACCGTGGGGTCCTCGGTGGTCTTATGAGCTTGGTGGTTTTCTTGCAGACATTTTGTGAGCCAAGTAGGTAGTACCATCAGTGCAAGGAGGGGGGGGGATTTGCAGGGAGGAGGAGGAAGAGGAGGAGGAAAAAGACAAGGTCGTCCTTGGTGCTGAGTTTGGTGGCTTTCTTTCAGACGTTTCATGACCCAAACTAGGGAATGTCATCAGTGCTAGAAGGGAGGGGGATTTGTGGGGAGGGGGAGAAGGAGGCTGATTATGGAATTCTTGGTGCTCTGAGCTTGGTGGCTTCTGCACAGGTGTTTCATTACCTAACTAGTTAACACCATCAGTGCTAGAAGGGGGGGGGGAGGAAGTTGCTGTCTCTTTCTACGCGGTCCCTTCTAACACTGAAGGCGTTACCTAGTCGAGTCATGAAACGTCTCCAACCGAGGACCTAACTCCCGGTCTGCCGTTTTGAGCAGCCGAGGGGCAGTTTTAAGACCTCATTATCTCATTTTCTAAATTTGTTCACTACTCCAAGAGACAACGCTCGTGCGGAGCCAGTGTTTTCCAAACCCATTACCTGATGGCGCTTGACAATGTCTTTGAGCTTGTTAGCCACTTTCAGCTCGATGTCCGGAATGAGGTAGATGCTTGGTCTGCTTAGACAGTTATTCTGAAGAAAAGAAAAGAAAAAGAATAATGGAGGAATTAAAGGATATTTTTTTGATCCCAGAGAAAAAACAAATTAACAGGATAAAAAAATAAATACTGCATTCAAATAATAACCCATTATTCCTATCATAAAGAATACAGATTCAATAATTCAACAAGACACTCTAGGGAAACTGCATGTCTTTCAGCATGTTTCTAACTGGCCAGGATGCTTGCTACTTAATCAAGAGATGTGTTTGTGTGTGTGTGTGTGTGTGTGTGTGTGTATGTATATGTATATACATATATATGTACACATATATATATATGTATATGTATGTGTGTGTGTGTATATATATATATACATACATACATACACACACACACACACACACACACATATATATAATGTGTTGTATTTGAGCTGATAAATAAATAAAGGGAGACTAGTATAGATCTATTTCAAGCTATTTAGCTCTCATCAGCTAGCCATCCCCTTACTGGGATTCGAACCGGCTAGCTGATGAGAGCTAAATAGCTTGAAATAGATCTATACTAGTCTCCCTTTATTTATTTATCAGCACAAATACAACACAAATGTAACAAAAAGGCAACAGTAAAAATATTGGGTTTCTGTCTGGTCTCTTGTGACAAGCCGATGGACAGAGAATGGAAGCAGTGAACTTCCTCCCATATTTGGGCATACCAGGGGTTGTGACACTAAATACATACATACATACATACATACATACGTACGTACGTACGTACGTACACATACATACGTATACATACATACATACTTAAGAGATTGACAAAGAATCAACCTTTAGGGGAAAATCTAGGAAGAGATTTTTTTTTTCTTTCTTAGAGTACTTCACAGATGGTTGGTTCATTTGCATTTTATCCAGCCTTGTATAATAAATATGTTTATTATATTTATTGAGAGAGGCTCAAATCCCTCTTCGGATCCTTCAGAAGCACTTCGAAAGCCATTTCCACAATCCAAAATAACATTATTAGCCTTGCCTGCACTAATGTTTTTTCGATGTTCATAAACATTTCCACGTTTCGGTCCATCCGTGAAGGGTTTTGCAAGTCGAATCTCCTCCTGCACAGAAGAATAAAGATTTGGGGGCTATTTATCCCCATTCCGGACAAGTAGAAACACAATTTTCAGGTTGATCTTGACTTACGACCACCAACGGACCACCCCATTGCTAAACGAGACCCAATGAAGTGAGCTCCGCCCCATTTTTATGACTTTTCTGGCCATATTTATCAAAGGATAAATGGCTGCAGTCATTACATTAAGAAGCCAGTTATTAAGTGAATCTGACCCCCAAAGGGGGTCGTGTAAGCCAGCACCTTTGCCACTTGCCCCCCCCCCCCCGGGACATGGCAACAGTCATAAACATGAGTCAGTTGCCAAATGGTTGAATTTAGATCCCGTGATCATGGGGATGCTGCAACAGTCGTAAGTGTGAATATCGGTCATAAGTCGCATTCTGAAAACAGTCATAAATCACATCTTTTGATGGCGCTGTAACTCCAAACAGTCATTAAATGAACTGCTGTAAGTTGAGCACTACGTATGTTATCAGTCAGGATGGCAATAAAGGCAATTCTTTTCACCCTGTAGGTAGTTTTTAACTTACGGACAACACCGGGAGCAGAATTTCCATCGCTAAGCAAGGCTCAGTGAGCCTCGATCAATTTGATAAACCTTATTTTTGCTCCAGCTGTTAAGCAATCACGGCAGTCATTAAGTGAATCATGAGGTTGTTAAGCGAATTGGGCTTCCCCGTGGACATTGCTCGTCGGGAGGTCACAATCAAGAGACCCCGGGAAAGCGAAACATTCGTAAATACAAGTGAATTGCCAATTGATCACGCATGCACGGCTGTAAGTATGAGGACCAGCTCTTTTTTTTCAGCACCATTGGAGGTTCGGTGCTAAAGGAATGGTCATTAAGTCGAGAACTAGTTGCGGGGATAGCAAACTCACCATCCTTGCTCGTTCTTGTACTTGTAAGCGGCACCGAGGATGTAACACAACGTCCCTCCAGCTTTGAAATCCAGGAAGCACTTGGCCTGAAAGACAAAACCGCAACAAGGGAGAGTTGCGGGTTCCCCCTCCGGACAAATCTGAAACACGCAACCAGTCGCACAAATCTCACACCGCACGAGGAGAAACGATCGGCCAACCGCTTGCAGATTTTGCAAGCAAACTTCAGAAGCCGCTGGGTTAAAAGAATCCTTGCAGCTTACGGGGCACTGGAGGCGCCTTCCCCCACCGCAACTTAGTTGTGTCGCCGGGTAAGCACAAAGGCACAACAAACCGAAGTCCTGTTTTAAGGACCGGCCAGGATTCCTAGGGCGAGGCGGTTTGAGTCAGGGGGAAGAGCCTGGACGGCAGGCAGATCCAAGCCCTTAAATCAAACATGTCCTTTCTTCTTTCCTTTCTTGCTTGTTTTCTTTCTTTACTCTCTCTCCTTCCTCATTCTCCCTTTGCTCTTTCTTTCTTTTTCCCTTCTTCTATCATTTTGCTTGCTTTTATCTTCCCTTTCCTTGTTTTTAACTTCCCCTTTCCTTTTCTCCTTTCCTTTCTTCCCTTCCCTTCTTTTTTTATTGGTTTCCTTCCCTTCCCAATTTTCCTTTCTTTATTTTGTCCTTCCCTAACCTTCCTTTTCCCCCCTTTCCTTTCCTTTTCTGTCCTTTCCTTTTTTCCCTTGTTTTGTCCTTTCCTATCTTTTCCTTCCCTTCCATTTCCTTCCCTCCCTCCCTCTCTCTTTCTCCCCATTGTCCATCCCTTTCTTTTTCTCCTTTCTTCAATCTGATTTGCAGTTCTGCAATTCTAGAACAGCCTGAAAGGGAAATTTTTCAAACGAAACTCTATCTGAAGTTGCACAAAGAACGGCTTGAGCCCCACTTGACAAAGACAAAACACGTTGCACAGAAAGTTTCATAAGGACTTATGAAACCAGATTTAACACCAGAAAAGCATCCTTCGCTCCCAGCACATTTCCCAACCTGACACCCAGATGCATCAGAACCCAACTCCCAGAATTCCAAGCAAGTTCGCCACACTGATCGGCAATTGAGAGTCAGATAGGACAAGTGGCAAAGGGGCTGGCTTAGAAACTAGGAGACAGTGAGTTCTAGACCTGCCTTAGGCATGTCGTATGGGTGACTGTTGGTATCCATCCGTGTGTGTGTGTGTGTGTGTGTGTGTGTGTGTGCGTGTGTGTGCAGGGCGGGTTTTGCCTGCCTGAAACACACCCACCCACCCACACAGGGATGGAGAAACATCGTACCAGGAACATCTTTCCGGCCTAAACGGTCAGGACTCATTATGCAGCCCCTCATGAACTATGTGAGCCAGCTACTCCCACACCTGCCCCTTCTCCCCCCTATGCCATGCAGCTTGTAACTTTCGATTCCCCGTCTCCCCTCCCTCTGCTAGGTTGTAACTTTCTATTCCCCCTTCCCCCCCCCTTGCCATGATGTGATTTTCTATTGGTTTATTTGTAGAATGCTGTGAACTTTTCATTAGTTTACTTGTACCATGTGTGATTATATATGCCTTCTGATACGCTTCTTTTGATGACGCTGTAACTAACTTTTCTAATAAAAGAGAATCTTCGATGTTCATTTGAAGTTCGCTCATCCCGAGGATTTCTGCCTGGTGTTTTCCTTTCAATTCGGCCAAGGACACATGAGCGGGCCCTCCAGTGTGGCAACAACGCCGCAGGTGACTTTGGGCCAATCACCAGGAGACAGTGAGTTCTAGTTCTCTTTTTAGCATAAAAACCAGCGGGTGACTTTGGGCCAATCACCAGGAGACAGTGAGTTCTAGTCCCCCGCTTAGGCATGAACACAATGGCAAACCTTTGGCATCTCCCGTTCTGCCCACAAAGAGTATCACTGGAGACCCACACTGGGGAAATCCTCAATACTGACCGGAAACTTGGTAAAGGCAGGATTGGCCACATGTTTTCCGAAGGCATCTTCCTGGAACTGCAGCAATTGGGAAACCAGCCCAGCCAGGGTTTTATTGGTCGGTGCATCGGCCTGGACATACTGTGGAACAAAGAGACACACACACACACTCTTGTGGTTGTTAATTTTCCATCTATAACCGCATCGGCTGCAACACGAGAGCACAATAGGCCTCTCTTTGTTTTAATCCTGGCTCTGCCGGTGAGGAGGAGCCGTTGCAGGTGGAAGTCAGGTAGCAAGAGAGATACAGGCTGTCCCCTGAGTTACAACCACTCGTGTAGAGCAAAAGGTACAAAAAGCAGCCAAAGGTTTCTTAAGAGTGAGGAAAATTTCTGTGGCTAAGCCAGACAGTTAAGGGAGGGTTGTCCCGTTTTACGACCCCCCCTTCCTGCAGTTGTCAAGTGTATCGCCCCAGTCATCAAGCTAGTTACATTGTTGTTAAATGAATCCGGTGTTCCCATGGGCTTTGCTCATCAGGCGGTCGCAAAAGGGGGACAAGAGCCAAGGTGGCGCAGTGGTTAAATGCAGCACTGCAGGCTACTGCTAGATCAGCAGGTCAGCGGTTCAAATCTCACCGGCTCAGGGTTGACTCAGCCTTCCATCCTTCCGAGGTGGGTAAAATGAGGACCCAGATTGTTGGGGGCAATATGCTGACTCTCTGTAAACCGCTTAGAGAGGCCTGAAAGGCCTATGAAGCGGTATATAAGTCTACTGCTATCACTTGATCCCGGGATACTGAAACCGTTGTAAATACGAGTCGGTTGCCAAGCACCCCAATTTTGATCACATGACCGTATGGGGGATGCTGCAAGGGTTAAGTGTGAAAAAACGGTCATAAGAGACTTTTTTCAGTGCTGTTATAAGTTTGAACGGTCACTACACAAACTGTTGTAAGTCAAGGACTACTTTCTTAAGCTCCACCAGGGGACCCGATCAGCAACTTTAGTGTAGGGTTGTCAGGAATTCTATAGGGTCTCCTGCTCGAGTAGGGGCTTGGACTAGAAGACCTCCAAGATCCTCTGCAGCTCTGTTATGTAGACCCACAAAGTAGCTCTCCCCCCCCCACCCCCACCCCTCTTAGCTGTTTAATACCGGGTGAATAATGAATAAATGATCTACGGCTGCATATTCATTTCTGGTTTTTTTTCCAGGTTTTTTTTTACCTGCCAAACTCTCTCACCCAAAGAAAGAGGAATCTCCTATTTTTCAGAACAGAACAAGGCGGTTGGAAGGGACCTTGGAGGTCTTCTAGCCTTGCTCAAGCAGGAAAACCACGAGCATTTCTGATAAATGGCTGCCCAGTCTTTTTTTTTAAAGCCTCCAGTGATGGAGCATCGACAATTATATCCAGAATAGTATATGACCTCCTACTTGAGCAAGGAGTTGGACTAGATGACCAACAAGGTCCTTTTCAATTCTGCATTTCTGTCAGATCCTCTTCATTAATTAATTAGGAAAGAAAGACCACGAGACTCCATGTGTGGAAATCAAGTGTACTTCTACTAATTAAGAATGATTAAAGGCGAAGGGTAGCGAAATCTGATTAATTAGGCGCGAAAGCAATTGATATATAGAATAGCCCATTCCCCACCCCTTGGCATCATAGTCTCAGTCCAATCATAAGTCTTCCAAGTGTCAGGTGTGAGATAACTTCAAAAGGCATCACAAAGATGGAATGTCGATGCCGTTAGTCCTGGCGGGAAACACCCACGCATGCATAGTCCAATCAGTCGGTGAACTCCAGAACCTTCCTCCAGCACAATGAGTAACCCCTCCCAAATACCATGCCCTCCCTCCCCGTTTCATGGCAGCTGAAGCGATAGCAAAGCAGAAGCTGACAATTTCTGTAAGAGTCTGTTGCTTGAGCAGGGGGCTGGACTAGATGACCTCCAAAGTCCCTTCCAACTCTGTCATTCTATGATTCTGTTAGGGTTTCGTGTTTGAGCAGAGGCTTGAACCAAAAGACCTCCAAGATTACTTCCAACTCCGTATTTCTCTAAGGGTCTCCTGCTTGAGCTGGGGGTTGGACTAGATGACCTCCAAGGGAACCTTCCAACTCCGTATTTCTTTAAGGGTCTCCTGCCTTAGCAGAGAGTTGGACTGTACAACTCTAGGGCAGGTTTGTTGTTCACAATTTAAGATTTTATCGGCTTTTCTAATTGTTGTAATCTGCTTGGCGGCTACTGAACTAATTGGCAGCTTCTTAAAAAAAAAAAAAGGGAGATCAAATCCAGCCCTGCAGGCCATTGTGTGTGGCCAAGTTTCATTCGTACACAACAGCACGCTGCACAATAGATGAACAACAGATGAAACATTACCAGGCTGGCAGGCACAGGGCGTGTCGGTCAGGGTTTCAAGTCACAGATCTGGGGGAGGGACAGCTGCACTTCCAGCTGCTCTTCCCTGCTAAACCTTCCGAGGGGCTGTTGCGTTTAGGGTCGACACCTGCCAGCCCACTGCCATGAGGTCAGTAAGGTGTGATTGTGACAGTACAGGCTTTATAAAAGATGAGGGAACTGATCCTATTTGCAGATGACATGGAATACTTAAAAAGACTTCAGTAAGGCATTCGACAAGAGTAGACCACAATGTACTTCTTGGTAAACTGGGAAAATGTGAGATAGACAGCATCACCACAGAGGGAGTTGTAACTGGCTGACAAACTGTATTCAACAAGTAATCCTTAGGGGCAGTGTTTCTCAACCTTGTCAACTTGAAGATGTCTGGACTTCAACTCCCAGAATTCCCCAGCCAGCGAATGCTGGCTGGGGAATTCTGGGAGTTGAAGTCCAGACATCTTCAAGTTGACAAGGTTGAGAAATACTGCCTTAGGGATATTACATCTTCAATGAGGGAAGTAAGGAGTGGGGTACCACAAGGTAAGTGTTAGGCCCAGGACTCTTGAACATCTTTATAAATGACTTAAGATGAGGAGATAGAAAGGGAACTCATCAAAATTTACAATCGACACTACTGGCAGGAATAGTCAACATCCCAGAAGACAAACTTGGGACCCAAAATATCTGGACAGACTCGAACCCTAGGCCCTATCCAACAATATGGAGAAAAGCAAGGTTTTACATCTAGGAAGCCGGCTCAAAAACGGTAACCGCAAGAGGTGCCTTTGCGTCCTAATGGGCGATTGCTTTAAACATGAGCCAGCCACGTGCGCCAAAAGCTGAAAAAGCTAAATAACGACCCTTGCTCGTCAAAACAGAGGCACAGAATCAAAATCACGCGAAGTGTTAGCACTGTTAACTCGCATTGGTTTGGGACCCTGACAAGGACATCGGTTAAGGGGTTAAGTGAGTTTTGCCCCATTTCATGAACTTTCTTTCCACGGTTGTTGGCTGAATCGCTGCAGTTGTGAAGTTGTCAAGTGAACCTGGCTTCCCCAATGACTTTGCTCATCGGAAAGCCACCAAAAGGGAATCGTGTGACTCTAGGACAGTCTGCGAATCTCCTGCGACACAGGAGTCGGTTGCCAAGCATCTGAATTTTGATCAGGTCACACGGGGATGCTATTACGGCTGCAAGTGTGAAAACTGGTCACAGGTCCCTTTTATTTCTGGTGCCGTTGTAACTTGGGAGCTTTGCTAAACAAAAGGTTGCAAGTCAAGAGAAAACTTGAATTCTGATTGCAAAGAGATGACCAGAGCTGCCTCAGTTCCCTGCTGCGCACGTATGTAAACGCTCTATCGTGGGTGCACAACTTCATGCCTGTTCATGCACCAAAGAAACCAACAGGTTTGACCTGCCTTACAACCTCTGCGGCTCACCTGACATTCTGGGTTTCAGAAAAAGGTAGAGAGGCTGCGCCACCGCGTAGCTTAATGACTACACGTGGGAAAAGCTAGCTGGGAAAAATTCAACACAGGGGAGGAGGAGTTGCAAAAAGCTTGTGGCATTGGGTGTGATGCAGCTACCCCGCAAGGGGTTAGAACAGACTATTAGCGATGTCGCAGCGATCAGGGTAACCAACTAATCGTGGCATGGGGGGAAGAGTTTTTAAGCTCGGAGTTGAAATTCAGGGGCCCTTGGTGCTCTCTGAGCTGGGTGGCTTCCTTGCAGGCGTTTTGTGATCCAACTAAGGAACAGAATCAGTGCTACAAGGGAAAATGGGGTGCGGAGAGGAGGAAGACTCTCCAAGCTTAGTGGTATCCTTGCAGACATCTTGTTAGTAGGTATCTAGGTGACGTCGTCATCAGTGCTAACATTGGTGTTGGTAGAAGGCAAAGGGAAATATATGTTGTTTTGGAGGGGGATAAAGGCACAATTGGAATATATTGTATATCTTTTAGTTGTTATAGAAGAAGAAATATAAGGGTGGAAAAAATGGTCTCCGGGGTGTGGGGGTGCACTATAATATTTGGGGTTTTTTTTGCCTTCTTCTTTTCTCTTTCTTTTTTTGTGTTCACTATGTTTGTATTATTTGTACTTAAAAAATTTAAATAAAGTTTAAAAAAAAACAGTTCTAACATTGGGTTCATTCATGTTTCTGTGGATAATGAAATTCTTCAAGAAAAACACCAAGGCCAGAGAGCATCAAGACCTCTCAGTCCTCCTCCTCCCTTCTAGCACTGATGAAGTTTCCTAGTTAGGTCATGAAACATCTGCAAGAAAACCACCAAACTCAGAGAGCTTTTCTTCTTCCTCCCCATCCCCTCCCTCCCCCTTCCTCGACTCCACAACCAACCAACCCCCTCCCTTCCAGTACCAATGACATTCCCCAGTTGGGTTACAAGACGTCTGCAAAAAAACCACCCAGTTCAGAGAGCACCAAGGAACCCAGAGTTCTCCTCTTCCTCCCACTCCCTTCGCTCCCTTCTAGCACTAATGCTGTTCCCTAATTGAGTCACAAAATGTCTGCAAGAAACCACCCAGCTAAAAAGAACACCAATGACCCTTTTTGTTAGTTGTGAAGTTGTGTCCGACCCATCACGACCCCATGGACAACATTCCTCCAGGCCTTCCTGTCCTCTACCATCCTTTGGAGTTCATTTAAGCTCACGCCAACTACTTTGGTGATTCCATCCAGCCACCTCATTCTCTGTCGTCCCTTTCTTCTTCTTTTGCCCCCTCAATCTTTCCCACCTATCAGCCTCTGCTTTGCTGCTGCTTCGGCTGCCATTGAAACGGGGAGGGAGGGCATGGTATTTGGGAGGGGAATCATGATGTGCTGGAGGAATGTTCTAGAAGCTGTTCTGACCATCTCATTGCGCATGTGGAGGAAGGGAGTTTCCCCGCCAAGGTTAACTGTCCAGCATTCCAACCTGATGAGGTTTTTTGAAGATATCTCCCACCTGACAGATGGGTGAATTATAATTGGGCTATGGACTGGGGTGCCAAAGGGAGGGGATTGAACTATACATGATATTCTTTGCTTTCGCACCCAATTAACCAGACTCAGCTTAGCTACTATTCGTTTGCAATTAGTAAAAGTACACTTAATTTCAAACAAATGGAGTTGAGTGGTTTTTTTCCTGATTATTAAATGAAGCAGCACCTGAAAATAAGCTGAGTCTGTCCAGCATTCCACCCTGATGATGTTTTTAGGCTCTTCTCCAGGGAGTCCTTCCTTCTCATTGACCCTACAGAAGACCCCAATGACCATACAGAAAGAGAAACTCGGATAAACAGGGATTAACCCCAGAGAAACAATCAAGTGGACAACAATACTGCAATCAAGGAAAACCCACATTCCCACCACCACCAATGCCAGGGCAAGCAATTATATAGAGACCAAACCCCCACCCCCATCCTAGTGGGATCATGAGACATTTACAAACAAACCACCAAGCTCCAAGAGCACCAAGGACAAAGAAAGAGAAATCCAGATAAGCATGGATTTACACCAGTCAAACCATCAGGGAGAAAGCAATCAAGGAACTCACAAGGGAGAAAACCAGGCTCCCTCTAGCACTGCCAAGACAAGCAACTGTATATAAACAGAGACCAACCCCCCCAACATTTCATTTAGTAACGGCTCAAAGTTATGACGGCATTGAAAAATGTGACTTATGACCCTTTTTCACAGTGACGAACTTTGCAGCGTCCCCACGATCAAAATTCAGACGTATGGCAACTGGTTCATATTTATGACAGTTGCAGTGTCACGTGATCCCTTTTGCGACCTCACAATGCGCAGTCAATGGAGAAGCCAGATTCCCTTAACCACCCAAGACTGCAGGGATTCGATTAGCATGTTGTAAAATCGGGCAAAATTCCCCAAGCAAGTCTTGCTTAGGGACAGAAATTTGGGGCTCAACTGTGGTCGTAGGTCAAGGACTAATTGTATTCAGGGGGGTTGGGGAGATCTCAGGTTCCTAAAGAATTGAGAATTAAATCCAGTCTTCAAGGGCCCCAAAGAAAGCAAGTGTAGCTAGGAGGAGACAGGAAGAAAAGTAACAATGCAACACAGCTCCCCGTGCAGAAAAGCTCACAACTGGTTGCATAAATGACATTTCCCCAATCCAAGTGGTGCATCCCTAGGTTCAACTGGCCCCATAATCCACAGCCACCCCTCTCCCCCACAGACCAGAGGGCAGGAGGGTTAAGAAGACCTTAAGACATTATTGCTTTTGGTGGGACAACGATAATGACCCTCTCTAGATTTAAATACAGGGGGGGGAGACCCGTGCCCAGGTCCAGCTAGACCCATAATCCACAGCAATCCACACAATCCCACAGAGCAGGAAGGCAAAGACATTATGAATGGGGAGAGAAGGATGACCCTTCACCTAGGATTAAATATGGGGGGAAGAGGAATGACCCTGGGTCCAGCTGGCCCCATAATCCACAGCCACCCCACTCTCCCAAACAGCAGGGGGGTAAAGACATTATGACTTGGGGGAGGGGAGAATGAGTTTGCAAGTTTGCAAATTTAATAACATTTATATGCCGCCCAATGTAGGACTCCGAATCCCGAATGACCCCCATCTAAGGCTAAATATGGGGGGAGGTCCTGTTCCAGGTCCAGTTGGACTCATAATCCACAGCCACCCCTCTCTCCCAGACCCAAAAGGGCAGGAAGATGAAGACATTATGACGTGTGTGTGTGTGTTGGGGGGGAGAATGACCCTATCTCTGGCTAAAATAGGGAAAGGGGGCTGTCCCCGGGCACAGCTGGCCCCATCATCCACAACACCCTGCCCCCCTCACACCGTGGATGATGGGACCACCCGCTCTGATGAAAGAGGCCCTAACCTAATCCCAGGGAAGCCCTGAGGGGAGGGATATGTGAGGAGGAAGAGGGAGGGGGGATGCAGGAGGGGGGTCGAGGGGAGGCGGGGTCAGAGGTCAAGGGTCAGAGGCCTCCCATTCTTTGTTTTTTCCCCTCAGGAATGAGAGGCCTCATTATTATTTTTCCTTTCCTTCCTATTTTTTCCTCAGAAATGATAGGCCTCCTATTTTCTTTCTTTTTCTCATGGGAAATGAGGGGCCTCCTCTTCTTTTCTCTTCCTTTTTTACCTCAGGAACGAGAGAGGCCCTCCTATTCTTTCTTTCTTCTCCCTTTCATCTCCTTTTCTCCCCAACCCCGCCTCACCTTCTTGTAATGCTTAGCCAGCCAAACCCGGGCGGCTTCCAACTGCGAAGCCGTGTCGGCGCTTTCCCAGAATTTCCCGGCGGGGCCTCCGTCTTTCCGGCGGGAAAGCGACAAAGGGCCGGCGGAAGAAAACGACGACGACGACGAGGACGAAGAAGCCGAACCGGGCCCGCTGCCTCCGACGACGGTTCCAGGCCCCGACACGGGACTCGAGGCCGCCGTTACCGAGGCCGAGGCCGCCGCCATTGTCCTGCCGGGCCTACCGCGCCGTCGCCGCCGCCGTCGCCGGGGCCCCGCGCCGCCCACTTTCCTCGCTCCGCGCATGCGCGGCCGAGGAGGCGCCGCGGCGGCTACTGAGGCTGTTCGCTCGCCGTCGCTCTCTCTCTTTCTCTCCCTCTCTCTCGCTCGCTCTTTCCGCGCACGCGCCGCCTCAACGCCGAGCTCGCGACTGCTCCTCGGCCGGGGTTGCCTCAGGCCGAGGGGGAGGATCGGTGGAGCGCATGCGCCGACTGCCTAAAGGCACGCCTTCCAGCCGCGAAAGCGCCTGCGCCGTACTCGCCGCCGTTGAGTTGTGCGCACGCGCGCTTTCCCCTCTTCACCCCTCCCCCCACGTTTGGATGGACAACCGGCCCGGCCGAATGGACAAGGGCCTTTCCCCCACACACACCTTTTGCGCAAGCGCGGATTTAGGGGAGTGGACCGCGCCTGCGTGAACCGGGGAGAGATGGAGACGTCCGAGACCCCTGAAAGAGGGTCGGGGAGGGGCGAGGGGTCTGGCCTCGCCCACTCAGACCCAGTCGCGCCACGTGGAGGACGCAGGCTGGACTTCCATGATCGGCTGGCCCATGGGAGTAATACAGTAATCAAGATACCCTGGCAAGGCACGCAGCGCCTCCTGGTGGTTCCTCTCTGCACGTGTGAAAGGGCTTGTATCATGCGTGTTGCTTTGATGTGTACAACCTCGGAACCTGATCAAGTAGCCAGAGAGAGGTTTCCCTTTTTTTTTAAATGTGGCTGGTTTTAAAATTACAGGTAGTCCTCAACTTGTGACCGTAATTGAACCCAAACTTTCTTGTCGCTATGTGAGACACTTGGGGAGTTTCATACATTTTACTGCCTTTCTTGTCACCATCGTTAAGGTAATCACTACAGTGATGAAATTAGTCTCCTGGTTGTTAAGGGAATCAGGCTTCTCGCCAAAGGGGATCACATAACCTCACGACTGTCATAAATATGAGACAGTTGGGAAGCATCTGAATTTGGATCATGTAAGCCTGGGGATACTGCAATGGTCGTAAGTGTGAAAAAGGGTTGTAAGTCCCTCCTTTTGGTGCCGTTCAGAGATTGGTCACTAAATGAACTGTTGTAAGTCGAAGACTAGCCGCAGGGAGCCCTTTTGTGAGGGAGGTAGAGCATAGGCTGGGAAACGTTTGGTAAATAAATTACTATGACAGTTGCTGCTAAATACAGGTAGTGCTCGACTTATGACAATTGAGCCCACGTTCTTTGTTGCTAAGTGCAACATTTGGTCAGGGAACTCTGCTCCATTTTACAACTTTTTGTGCTGCTGTTGTTCAGTGAACCATTTCAGTTCTTCAGTTGACCATGGGGATGTCGTGTGAAAAGCGGTCATAATTCCTGTTTTTCAGTGCCTTTGTAACTTTGAACGGTCACTAAATGTCGAGGTATTTAAATGTTAGAAGTAGTCGAGGACTACTTCTAATCACAGTCCATGAAGATTTTTAGTCATGCAGGTCGTGGTTGTCCCGAAAGCTGCTTTTTCAAGAGGAAACGGATCTTTCATGACTTTTTTTTCCTTGAAGAGGTTTTGCTTCTCATCCCAGAAGCTTCCTCTGTTCTAACAGTTCAGTTCTTCACTCAGAAGCTTCTCAGATGAGATGCAAAACCTCTTCAAGGAAAAAAAAAAAACCCAAATACTTGACTGAATGGTGGGAAAATCAAAGGATTTATATTCCCTGCAGACAAGCTGGTCATTTACATTCTTTTTAAAGAGATGTTGAGGACACTTGGAGGCTTGTGGGTATCCTTGGGGGTCCCACAGCGCAAATGAGTGTGGTGCTTTATTGGAACCGCTGAAAGGGTTGTGTTGTAGGTTAGAGATGTTGTGGTATCTCCCCCCACCCCCGCCCCTGGAGACAGGACTGTTCAATTTTGACAAAGATGGCCTCTCGGACCCCCCCCCTCTTGCAAACCTGCCCAAAACGTAGAACCGTAAATCAGGATAGAGCTGGAAGGGACCTTGGAGGTCATCTAATGCAAGGCCCTGCTCAAGCAGGAGAACCTCTACCTTTCCGGCAACAGTTGTCCAACCTCTTCTAGAAATCCTCCAGTGATGGAGCACCCACAACTTCTGGAGGCAAGTCCTTCCACTGATTCATTGTTCCAACAACTGATTGAGAACTTCAATGGAGGATCTCCCTTTGATCCTTCTTCTTCCCAATTAAACTTATCTAAACCTCCATGCATATTGGCCCCTCCTCCTTGGGAATCCAGACCACATCCCACCACATCTAGATAAAACCCAGGGAAACCTCCCTACGGATGGATGGTCCTCAACTCCCAGCCATCTCAACAGTGGCCATATTGACTGAGGAACTGGTAGGCAGGCATTCAGCTCGGTGGTGCAGGGTTTTCATAACCACCATTTGCTGCTCCAGTCGGTGGTGACAATCAAAATGTAAATATTGAGTTTCCAGGCTATAACACAGCTCCTTAGTTCCAAGAAGGCTCCACCCCCTTGCGGGCTACTCTGGTGACCCTAAAGACACAGAAAAAAAACCTCAAAATGGCCTCAACGGCTCTCTAAAAGAAATACAAATGACCAGCTGACTGTAAGGAGTATCAATTGTTTCCCCTCTCATCCCAGGAGCTTCCTTCAGTTCTCACTGAAGAACCAGAACTGAAGTAGTTTCTGGATGATAGATATCCATAGATATTTTTAAAATATCTTAAAAATGAAAAATGATGTTTAAAAAATATTTGCAAGCAACACACAGAGCCCAATAATCACTTTGGAGCCTGTGTTATTCTTCCGGTCAGGTTCCTTTTATTGATTACATTAGCATTTCCGTACAACTGCATAGCATCGACTGCTTTTCTGAATAGAAAAGTCTAGAAAGCGTCAGTTGCAATCATGATTGATCATTTTTTGTTTTTTCCCCCTCCAAGATCAGGGAGAAATCATGATTCAGAGTTAGGAAAAACCGCCGATTCCAGAACAGGTTTTGCGTTCAGAAAACCGTGGATTCCAGAATGGCGTAGATCAAAATGATAAATTGTGAGAAATTTATCGCCCTTCCCTGCAGACCCTTCCTTCGCAACCCCCACCCCAATAACCAGCGGCTCCGGGGACAAAGCCCATCGTCCACTAATCAATCTCCCCAATCACTCCACACGTCCCTCCTGCTTTTGAGGTTCCGATCAACGGCATCCGTTCCCTCTTGGTGTGTGTTGCGGCCTCTTTGTTTCCCCCTTTTTGGGTGGGGGTGGCCTCCCGCAGCCCCTAACCTTCCTTCCTGTGTGGTGCTCCAGATCCTCCCGCCTACCGATGGGCTTCTCCAGGTCACCCCCTCCTCCCACCCCACAGAGGCTTGGCGAATGGCCCTGCCGACCCTTTTTCGCCAGTCGTGGGGAACTCCTAGTCCAAAGATGGACCTCCGCTTTGCGCCCGACTTTCCCGGCGCCTGGCTCGCCAGCCGAGCTCGGTGATGCCTCTCTAGAGTGTGGGTGCAACTCTCCCGACGTCTTCTCTCCGGGGCCCGAGAGGTCATCTATTGTTCAGTGTGGACGCGACAAAGCAACGAGGCTCGGCCTGGCGCTGCCGATCATTGTCCTCGGGAGGCGCCTGACGCTTGGCCGGAAGCGCCTCTCTCGGATGAGAGAGGCCGGCGGCGTTGATGTGGTTAGTCCTCAAGGCTTCGTCCCACTGCTGGCCAAAGGTTTTGTGGCAGGAATCATGGAGCGCCCGGTACTCGGTGTCGGAAAGTGGGAAGGTGCGGGGTTCCCAAGGCGGGACGTTCTGGAGAGGAGAGGAGGAACACCAGGGTTAGTGTGAGAGAAGGAAAATTCAGCAAAGAAAGACCCACACTGACACTTCTCGACTTATGATTGGGTTACTTAGTGACCATTTGAAGTTACGACATACCTTTGCGGGAATACAGGTAGTCATTAACATCTAATTATTTGTTCGGTGACCATTCAAATTTACAATAGCACTTTAAAAAGTGATAACCATTTTTCACACTTAAGATTGTTGCAGTGTCCTAGGGTCACACGATTAAAATTCAGGTGCTTGGCAGCGAATGTTAGTGTCCCGGGGTCATGCGATTCCCCTTCTGCCAAGCAAAGTCAATAGGGAAGAACTTTAACAGCCCTGCTATTAAGTCAACGACTGCGGTGATTCGCTTAACAACTATTGTGGCTGATAGGCACAACTGAGCCAAAAATAAAGGTTGCTAGGTGAAACAGTTACTCCAAGTGAATTTTGACCCGTTGCTTTTTCTCGCAACGTTTAGTGAATCGCCGCCATTGTGAGGTCAGCCACACAGTTGTTAAGCGAATAATCGTTCTTCCCTGTTGATTTTATTTGTCAGAAGGTCGCAAAAGGGTATCCCGGGACTCTGAATCTCTCATAGCTGAGTTACCAAGTGGCTAAATTTTGTTCACTTGACCATGGGGATGTTGCAAAGGTCATAAGTGTAAAAACGGTCATAAGTTCCATTTTTCAGTACTGTTTAGACTTTTGAATGCTCAGTAAGCAAACTGTAAGCCGAGGACTACCTACCAATTTTCAGTGCTTCCTGCTAGCTTCCTCTATGCAATCATTGGGGAAGCCAGCAGGAAGCCGAGGTTACATGAGCTTGTTGCTTCATGATAGCAATCGGAACTGCCAGAATTGCTGTCATTAAGTTACAACACTGTGCTTTGCAACCCCATCTCTCATTGACTGAAATTTTGCTCTCAGTTACTGTCCTAAGCCGAGGACTGCTTCCAATTACTGTCATAACCTAAGGACGGTGCATTATTAATGGAATAGCCAAGCTCTCTGAACCAAATCTCACCTGGATCTCGTCTGTATTGAAGGAAGAGTCTTCACTGAAAGAATTCCCTCCTCGGCCTCTTAACACCAGGGACGTTGGGACGTTGAAAGGGTCCGGGCTGAGTGATGCAGTGGGAGAGTTGGCACCCTGAGGGTAGTGAAGACTATTCGGCACACTGTCCTGACAGCCGGGAGGAGGCACCCAGCGCCCGTCAGCTTTATGGGAGGAGCTCCTGGGAGGAGAAGGAACAGAGAATCCCATCAAGCAGGAAGCCTAACTTAGCAGGGTCTCAAAAGAGGTCCTGGGATGGTAGAGGGAGCTGGGGGGGGGGGGGGGAGTTGTCTTATTCCTTCCACCCCAATGACAGAAAAGGGTGTCCATTGACAGGTGTACCTCCAAAAGGAGATCAGAGATGGGAGACATGTTTTGGGGCATGGGAGAAACACTGGGAAAAGAGAAACACTCCAAAGTGTGCCAGGCCCAACCAGAGACTTCAGAGAACATCCTGGAACAAATGATCCCTTGCATTTGTGTGTGTGTGTGTGTGTGTGTGTGTGTGTGTGTGTGTGTGAGTGTGTGTGTGTGTGAGAGTGTGTGTGTGTGTGTGTGTGTGTGTGTGAGAGAGAGAGAGAGAGAGAGAGAGAGAGAGAGAGGGGGGGGGTTGGGCAACAGTTTTGGAAAGTTGGTGACTTTTCTAAGCCCCACCCCCTTTCAGGAATTTGATTTAGACATTACAAAATCATTTATTTCTATAATTTAGATGCCACATGATTCTAAACACTGGGCGTCTTGTTTTCAGCACCCTTGAGGCTTCTTCCTGCTGCATTATTATCCCTAAAGCAGGATTTCCAGCCCTGCAGCAATTAGTTTGTCTATTCATCCAATTCATACATTCCACTCTGCATCGATATTGTATCTGTCCATCCATCAATTCATCTATATCTATCCTCTCCCTCCCTCCAGCTATTACTTTATCATCTATCATGTACCTATGTATGTATCCATCCATCCAATCTGTATAATCCATTCATCTCTCTCCATGCATTCATCCATCCATCCATCATCTCTAGCTATCATCTTATCTACCCTTCCATTCATATTATCTGTCATCTTAGCCATCCATTCATCCTCTTTAGCTATCATCTTATCTACTTATCCATCCATCCGTCTCTATATATTCATCCATCCAATCTGTATTATCTATCTGTCCGTCTCCATCCAACTCTCTAGCTATCATCTTAACTATCACTTATTTACCGATCTATCCATCCCTCTTTGTATCCATCCATCCATCCCATCTCTCTAGCTATCATCTTGTCTATCCATCCATCCATTTCTATCCATTCATATAATCTCTCTAGCTATCATCTACCTGTCCATCTATGCATCATCTGTTTACCACTCTACCTCTTTTATCTGTCCATTCATCCATCCAGTTCTCTAGCTATCATCTTATCTATCTCTCCATCCATCCATCCATCCATCCCTCTATCCATCCATATAATCTCTAGCTATCATTTACCTATCCATCTCTATCTACCTCTTTTATCTATCTATCCATTATCTGTCTCTCCTTTCCTCCTTCTATGAATCTGATTAATCAACTTGTAATCTCAGTATATCTAGGAATTCCCCAAGAGCTACCCACCATGCTAATGCCGAGGCTGATAGGGCAGAGAAAATATGAGGCAAGTTGAGTTTGGTCTTCAACCTGTGATCTGAGCAACTCATCTCTCTGCATGGAAAGAGACTCTCTGGAGGGGCAGCCAAGAGCCTGTGGGAACAAATACCTGTTTCGTCTCTGGGAGGATGTTCCGGTCCAGGAATCCCAGCGGACCCGTTCCAGCTCTTCAAATTTTTGGTGATAGTTCAGATATGTTTCATCCGAAGTGTCTTCCAGCTAGAACAAAAAAAAAGGACAAAAGGTCTCCAATCTAGTTCAGAAATGGTGTCGGGGCAGTGGGACACGAGGAAAAGAACGACAAAGAGGAGAAGGATTGCGGGTGGTCTGAGCTGGGTTGTTTTCTTGCAGACGTTTCATCACCTAACAGCATCAGTGCGAGAAGGGAGAGGAGTGGAGGAGGAGGAGGCAGACATCGAGAAGGAAGAAAATGACTGTTAGGTCCTTGGTGCTCTGAGCTTGAATGTTTTCTAGCAGACGTTTGATTAACCAACTAAGTAATGTCATCAGTGTTAGAAAGGAGGGGGTTTATGGAGAGAAGTAGGAGAAAAAGGACTGTGGGGTCCTTGGTGCTCTCTAAGCTGGGTGATTTTCTTATGGACGTTTCATGACCCAAGTAGGGAACTGCTGAAAGGCAGGAATGTTTGTAAAGAGCAGGAAGAGGAAAGGTGGTGGAGGAAGAAGGACGGGTGTCTTTAGTGCTTTCTGAGTTGGGTTTTAGTCTTGCAGATGGTTCATGATCCAATTAGGAAACATCATCAATGCTAGAAGGGAGGGGGGATTGAGGAGAGGAGAAGAGGAGAAGAAGAAAAGGGATTGTGGGGTCCTTGGTGCTCTGTGAGTCAGGGTTTTATCTTGCAGATGTCTCATGACCCAACTAGGTAACCGTGTTTTCCCGAAAATAAGACAGGGTCTTATTTTCTTTTGACCCACAAATATTGCTTGGGCCTTATTATTGGGGGGGGGGCTTATTGGTTTGGGGTTGCCGGGTGGCTGCTCTCTTGCGAATGGGCGCCTGAAAAGCCGGGACAAGCATTAGGGGCAAACAGCTGTGTTGTGCTGTCGCAGCAATGCAACAAAGCTGCCATGAGGTGACCATGCTCGTGAGCAGCCGCCCGGCAACCCCCCCTTTCCAGCCGGGCAGAGCGCCACTCACTGACCCAGTAATATCCCAAAGGCCATGCTCCGAGCATAACCGGCTTCCAAACTCCGGAGATCCACTGCAGAGTCTTCCGGCAGCGGCCGCTCTGGGACTACGCTCTATGGTTGTGGGCTGGCTGTGGGCAGACTCTCCCACCCAAAGGCGTCAAGGAACGTGAGTGCCTTTGCCCCCCCCCTTCCCCGGCTCCTGTGGCTTTGCGCCTTCGGGATATCGCTAGGTTGGTGAGTGGTGCTCTGCCTGGCTGGGGAGGAGAGGTGTTGTCCAGGGGGCTTATTATTGGGGGAGGGCGTATATTTTTGCCCACAGGAAAAATATGGCATGGTCTTATTATCATGTTGTAATTTCAGGAAAACACGGTAACATCATGAGTGCTAAAAGGAAATGGGGTTTGCAAATAACGGGAGGAAGAGGAGGAAGAAGAAGAAAAAGAGGAGGAGGAAGGACTGGGGTATCTTTGCTGCTCTTTGAGCCGGGCCATTTCCTTGCAGACATTTCACGACCCAACTAGGGAACATCATCAGTGCTAGAACAGAGGAGGAACAGGAGGAAAATGAAAATGAAAAAGAAAAGGAAGAGGTGGAGGAAGAAGAAGGGAGGAAGAAGAAAGGAGGAGGACTGGGGTGGGGGTGGGTCCTTAGTGCTCTCTCAGCCAGGCTGTTTCTTTGCAGATATTTCACAACCCAACTAGGGAACACCATCAGGCCCTTCCATCTTGCCCATCATACCAGCCAGTGTTACGATCTGGAGGCAGCACACACACCCACACCCACACCCACCTTCTTCCACTCCTGAATCCACAACACCCATGTAACCCTTGCCCGATTGTGGCTGCAGTCATGCAACGTGTACACAGACACAAAAACACACAGCCCGCCACAACCACAGTGGGCCACCTGGGGGCGCCCTCCCTCTTACCTCCGACTCCGCTTCCTCCAAGATCACCAACCCTTTGGGGTCCACCGTTCTCCAGCTAAAGGGAGAAAAACAGAGGCGATTGACTGATTTGCACGGAGTCCTCGACTTACAAGACTTCGCTTAGTGACCATTCAAAGTTATGACAGGCCTTGGGGGGAAAAAGGGGACCCGGGACGCGTTTTTCATGGTTGCGATGCTTGCAATGACCCTCGGGGAACACGATCAAGATTCAGATGCTTGGCAAGAGAGTCGGATTTATGATGGTCGCGGGGTCCTGTGATCCCCTTTGGCGACCTTCTGACAAGCAGAGTCAAGGGGGAAACAGGATCCGCTTAATGACCGTGTGACTGACTTAAGCACTACGGGGGTTCACTTAAAAGTGGCAAAGGAGGTTGCAAAATGGCCCAAAACTCACTTAAGGACTGCTTCCCTAAACCGTGACTCACTCAACAACCGCAGGGATTCACTTAACAACAGTGGTAAGGAAGGTCCTAAAATGGGGAGAGGCTCACTTAAGGAATGCTTCAATTAACAACTGTGTGACTCACACAAATGCAGGGATTCACTTAACAACGGTGGCAAGGGATACCCTAAAATGGGGTAAAACTCACTTAAGGAATGGTTCTCTTAACCGCGTGACTCACTTAACAACTGCAGATTCCCTTAATGATGGTAGCAGGAAAATTTGTAAAATGGGGTAAAACTCACTTAAGGAATGGTTCACTTAATAACCATGAGACTCACTTAACAACCACAGCGCTTCACTTAACGATGGTGGCAAGTAAGGTCCTACCATGGGGCAAAACACATTGAAAAATGCTTCACTTAACAACCGTGTAGGTCACTTAATAATGGCAGATTCACTTAACGACAGTGGCAAGAAAGGTCACAAAAAGGAGCAAACCTGACAACCAATGCTTCTCTTAATTGTGTTACTCACTTAGCAACTGCAGTGACTCACTTAACTATGGTGGCAAGTAAGGTCATAAAATAGGGCAAAACAAACACTTCACAACCATGTGACTCACTCAATAACCACAATGATTTCCTTAAAGACGGTGGCAAGGAAGATCCTAAAATGGGGCAACACTCATTGAAAAATGCTTCACTTAACAACCATGTTACTCACTTAGCAATCACAGCAATTCCCTTAACGATTATGGCAGGAAGAGTCATAAAATGGGGCCAAACTCACTCCTGCAACGCTTCCACTTCACAACCGAGCGTCTCCCTTAACAACCGTCTTTCTCAGCAACAGAAAGTTTGGGCCATAATTGCGGCCGCGAAGTCGAGGACTCCCCAGTAATGAAACAACTTCCCCAATTAAATTCCAATTATTCTTCAATTAAAATTCCAGATTCCGGATTCGTCGGGAAACAGATTTGAGCATTCTCAAAAAAAGGAACTCACCTGGGGGTTAAAATCTCTTTATATTGCAGTTTTTCCACCCGGGTGGCGGCGGCCATGGACATCGGAATGACGATGTTGTTGATATCATAGGAAGTTTCCACTTTTTTCTTCTTGGCAGGCTGCTGGGCGTGGGGTGCGGGGGCAGGGAAAAAAACACAACACACAATTGGTGAAACAAACAAAGCAACAAAAGACAACACCGGGGTGAACATTGACACTTGGTAGGAGCGAGGGGGGTTATACCTGATTCCTGAAAAGGTCTTTTGGGGGATTTTGATGGGATGGAGCAAAGCCTCACTCTTGGTCACCCTGGGGGGCTTCCCTATTACACAAGGGGATCTATGTAGCTCAGGGATGAACTAGTGTTCTGAGGGGGGGGGGCGGTTGTTGTAACCTCATCACTGCGAGGAGGAGGAGGAGGAGGAGGAGGAGGAGGAGGAGGAGGAGGAGGAGGAGGAGGAGGAGGAGGAGGAGGAAAAAAAGAACTGGGGAGTTCCATGGTGTTCCCTGAGCTGGGTGGTTTCCTTGCAGACATCTCATGACCCAGCTAGAGAGCACCATCAGTGCTATAGGAGGAAGAGGAAGAAGACAAGATCAGCAGGAGGAGGAGACAATAGATGGAGGAAGAGGTGAAAAAGAGGAGTAGGAGGAAGGATTATAGGATCTTTGGTGCTCATTGAGATTGGTGATTTTCTTGCAGATGCTTTGTTCCCAACTAGGGAACGTCATTAGTGGTAGGAGGGAAAGGAGGAGGGGGAAGATGACAAAGAGTAGTAGTAGGAGAGAACGGATGAGGAGGAAAAGAAAAGGAAGAGGGAGAGGAGAACGACAACCATGGGGTTCTTGGACCTCCCTCCAAGGGTTTCCTTTCAGATGTTTCATGACCCACTAGAGAATGTCATCAGTGCTGGAAGAGAGGGATCTGCACTCTCCATTTCCACATGTCCCCTTCCGGCTCACTTACCAATGCGGAGCTGCTGCTGGCTGTTGCGGGATGAGGAGGCACATGATTGGCGTGCAATATGGGAGGGTTTTCGAGGCACAGAGGCGGCACCTGGAGCGAAGCGCCCAGTTTGTTGGGTGAGGGACGCGGGGCGCAGAGGCTGAAGCCAGCCAATCCTTTCAACAAAGCACCTGGGAAAAAAGGGAATGGGATAGATGACAATCAAATCCATCGTATGGAAGGGTGATTCGACTGCGGGTTTGGGGTCTGCCATAGGCCACGTTCTCTGCCAACCAATAACCGACCCAGGTTTTTTGGCCCCGCTAAAATCTTTTCTGATCATTTGCGGGATGACGTCCACCTTCTAAGTTGCCCTCGACTTACGATCTTTTTCTAAATGTTCGAAGTTGCGACGGCCCTGAAGCAAGGGACTTAGGACTGTTTTTTAAATTTACGACTTTTACGATCGTGAGATCAAAATGCACACACTGGGCAACTGACTTGTATTTATGACAGGGTTATGCGATCTCCTTTCCCGACCTTAAGCCGAACAGAAGTCAATGGGGAAGCCGGATTCACTTAACGACTGTCTGACTAACTTAACACTGCAGCGATTTCATGACCGTACGGCCAGACAGGTTGTAAAACAGGCGGGTTTTTTTAACAAATGTCTCAGCGAGCCAGAGAAATTGGGGCTCCAGTCAAAGGGAAAGTCAGATTCGCTTAACGACTATGTTACTCATTGAACAACAGCTGGGATTCACTTAACGACAAGGGCAGGAACGTTTGTCAAATTTATTTTAATGTCTCCCTCTGCCACAGAAATGTCAGCGGTCATACATTGAGGACTGCCCCATATTCCAAAGCAGGTGACGATGAAAACTGAGACTATACAAAGGAAGGAATACTACAGTATCTGGAAAAGTCAGATTTGCCAAAAATAGCAGAGGAAGTAAAAGTTATGCTCTATGAGGAAATAAAAATATCAGAGATAATTGAGGCCATACAAAGACAAAATAATAATAAAGCAGCAGGGCCAGATGGATTGCCAGTGGAAACATATAAAGAATTCCAGGATATGTTTGTTCCAACGCTGATGGGAGATTTATAATGCTGTGTTGAAAGAGGCAAAGACATCGCTATCATGGATGGAGGCTAACATTGTCTTATTACCTAAGGAGGACTCAGATCAAATGTCTATACAAAACTACAGACTAATTTCATTGCTAAATGCAGATCATAAGATTTTTGCTCTGATAGTTGCAGAACGATTGAAAAAAATTCCTCACATTGTTTATCCACACAGATCAAAATGGATTCCTTCCCAGAAGACAAATAAAAAACAGTATGAAAACTATGCTGGACATTCTCGAACATTATGAAGTGCATAATGAAAAACAGGTTGCATTACTTTTTCTCAATGCCTAAAAGGCATTTGACAATGTGAACTGGGAATTTTTACATCAACAATTGGAACACATGGAATTTGGGGATAAGTTTATAAACACGATCAGAGCAATATATACAAATAAAAAAGGCAAAGTAATAATTAATGGTGAATTAATGCAAAGTATAGCAATACAGAAAGGTACAAGACAAGGTTGCCCTCTATCCCTGCTGGTGTTCATATTAACCCTAAAAGTTCTAGTTAGGAATGTGCATAAAGAGGAACAGATAAAGGGACTATAAATTAAAAAAGAACAATTTAAGTTACAGGCTTTCGCAGACTATTTAATTTTTGTGTTAGAGGAACCTTTAAAGTCTGGTATGAAACTTATTGAGGAATCGACAGAGTATGGGAAAGTAGCAGGCTTAAAGGTAAATATGACAAAGACTAAAATGTTAGTTAAAAATATTGACATCCAAATTGAAAGAGGAGTTAATGAAGAAATTGGGTATTCAAATTGTCAAAACAATGAAATATCTAAGTATACATTTATCAGCGAGGTGTGTGTCCATCAAAGAACACAACTATATTAATTTGATCAATAAAACTAAATAAGACTTAGAAAGGTAGAAAAACCTACAATTGTCCCTGATGGGTAGGATCACAGTCACAAAGATAAATGTACTATCAAAATTTCTTTTTCTGTTTCAGAACATTCCCATTAAATTAAAAAAAGTTTTTTTAAAGATTTTAAATCAATTTCTAAATTCATGAGCCGAGGTGGCGCAGTGGTTAGGGTGCAGTACTGCAGCCACTTCAACTGACTGCTAGTTCTGCAGTTCGGCGGTTCAAATCTCACCGGCTCAGGGTTGACTCAGCCTTCCTCCTTCCAAGGTGGGTAAAATGAGGACCCAGATTGTGGGGGCAATATGCCGGCTCTGTAAACCACTTAGAGAGGGCTGAAAGCCCTATGAAGCGGTATATAAGTCTTATTGCTATTGCTATATGGCAGGGGGGAAAACCAAGAATAAATAACTCAAAGCTATGCAAGATACTAAGGAAAAAGGAGGATTTGGCGTACCGGATTGGGAACTTTATTATACTGTCAAAGAAACTATGGTCACATGGGCAATTTTTTTTGGTTATAATGTAGATTTGGCTAAATGGGAAAAACTTTGGATACTTAATCGGAAACTAACAATGGCCACGGCTTATAAAGAAAATCTGTATAAGATGTTCTACAAATGGGATCTTCCCCCAGCACGGCTCTCTAAAATGTTTAAAAATGTGGCCCCAAATTATTGGAAGTGCAAAAAAACACCAGACACTTTTAATCATATGTGGACATGGAATGAGGCAAAAAGATACTGGAAAATGAATCATGGTTGGAACAAATGGTAGATCAAATTTTGTCCAACCAGAAAATTTTCTCCTAGGCATAATACCGGGGGGGTATAAGAAAGATGCGCTTTTATCTAATTATACATGTACTAACTGTGGCACGTATAACTTATGCGCAGTATTGGAAAAAAGGAAATAAATCACCAGAGTTAGATATACTTAGAAAAATTTTGGCCTATGCAGAAGCAGATAGGCCCACCCTTGAAATAAAAAATAAAGGGGAATCGGAATATTTTGAAGTCTGGAACAGATTCTATTATTGGTATAAGACAAGGTGACAAGACTGGAACAAACTGTAAATAATGTGATTGGATAGAAGGATGGATAATGTATTAAGTAGGCTAAGAGCTATTGGATGAGATTATCTGTATATAAAGTGACTGTATGGTCACTTCAACTTCACAAGGCTGCACTGTTTAAAATGTAAAAACAATAAATATATATATGAAAAAAAAATCATATTACTTTACCTGGAGCAGAAAGCGATGGGGAACCGACATTGTTGGTTAAGTCTTTCAAGCTGGCATGGGGTGGCTTCTGAAAGTTGGGTTTGGGGGTCCGCCAATGGTCTTCTCGCAGCAAGGCCTCGAAGTGTAAATGCAGAGGGTTGCCTGTTTAAAAAGGGGACAATAAATAAATAAATAAATAAATAAATAAATGGCATTTGAACCCTACAAAAGTGGAGACAAAGGTCAAGGGATTAGTCCTCTGTGAGTAATGGGTTGACAGCTTAGGTTCCTTATGCTGCACGTCTCATAATCTGGCGGAGATCTCTTGTTTTTCGCCCCGTGTATGTAAACGTTGGAAAGAAGGCCGTGGTGTTCCTCCAGGTCATAAGTATGCATGTATGTGAGTATATGCACAATGGTTATAATGACTGAATGCAAGGAAATATTTTAATGTATGCTGATTAATACACATTTAAAGTGACAGTAAATATTTGATTCTATTCCACTCCATTCCATTCTTATTCTCAATCCTATTCTATTCATTTCTATTCTAATTCCATTCCACTATTCTATTCTAATCTCTATTCCATTCTGAATTCTATTCCATTCCATTCTGAATTCTATTGTATTCCATATTCTATATACTCTTCTCTTTTCTATTCCATTCCACTCAGTTCTGCATTCCATTCTGTTTTCTAATCTGCATTCTGTTCCATTCTATATTCTGTGCTGTATTCTATTGCCGTGATGGCGAACCTAGGGCACACGTGTCACAGGTGGCACGCAGAGCCATATTTGGCGGCACGCCAGTTGTCAGCATGTTTCGCTCCTCCGGAGGGCCAAGGGAGGCCATTTTTGCCCCCCCCCAGGCCTCAGGAAAGCCTCTGGAGGGGGTGCGCGTGCATCCGTGGGGGTGTCACGCACGCATACGCAGGTGGGTGGGGAGATTGAGTGGGCATGCAGACGCAATTTTGGCATGCCGTAAGAAAAAGGTTTGCCATCTCTGTCCTATTCCGTTCTGCTAGCAAGTGACTCGTATTTATGATGGTGGCAGGGTCCCTGGGGGACATGCAATCCCCTTCCACGCCTTACCAACAAGCAAAGTCAGTGTCACTTAATGACCATGTGACCAACTTAAGAACTGCTGGAATTCATAAGGCTTGGCAACTGACTCACATTTATGACCGGGTCCCCAGGGTCACACGATCACCTTCCGTAACCTTCCAATGAGCACAGTCCATGGGGAAAGCCCGATTCACATTAACAACCATATTGCTAACTAAACAACTGCTGCAATACACAACACTTGGCAACTGACTCACATTTATGACAGTTGCAGGGTCCCAAGACAAGTGATCCCCTTTTGTGACTGGCAAGGTCAACAGGGAAAGCACAATTCACTGTTCCTAACTTAATAACCGTTGGGATACGCGTGGCTTGGCAACTGACTTGTATTTATGACGGTCACAGTGTCCCGATCTCACATGATCCCCTTTTGCGACCAGCGAAGTCCATGTGGAAAGCCCGATGCCCTCAACGACCGTCTTGCTAACTTAACCACGGCTGGGATGCCCTAAATGACGGGGGCAAGAACGGTCATAAAAGGAGGCAAACCTCCCTTCATCTCTGTCTCGCTTAGCAATGGAAACGCTTGACTCCACTGCGGTAGTAAGGCAAGGGAACAAGCCTGTATTTTGTGTCTGCAAACAGAACGGATTGGGGGGGGGGGGGAGTGAAGGAGGCCAGAGTGTAATTTCAGAGGAGGGGGGGAGGAGGAGTTGCAGGCGGTGTCTAGTTACTCACCATGTGGGAAAGAGAGGATGGGGTGGAAGCCGGAGTCCAGCAGAGCGATCCGTTCCTCCAAGGACATGGCCTCCGGGTCGAGGGCCGGCAGCGAGGCCTTGAAGTCGCACAAAATGCAGGAGTTGGGCTGCTCACAGGTGCACTTCAGGCTGAGAGGCTTCGGTGGCTGCAGGGAAAGAGAGGACTCAGCGATAACGACATCGTCAACAATGTCAATAATCTGAACAGCTCTTAGGTCCCCTGGGCCTAGGACCTGAAAGTGGGGTTTCATCACTGGAGGCTTCGTAGAAAACTGACAAGCGGTTGTCTGAAATGGCTGAGGGTCTCCCACTAGAGCTGGGGGTTTGGACTACAGGACCTCTCAGGTCCCTTCTGACTCTGTCGTTCTGTGATTCTGTAAGGGTCTCCTCTCGAGCAGGGGGTTCGACTAGAAGACCTCCAAGGTGCCTTCTGACTCTGTTATACAGAGGAAAAGGAAGGGAAGGAGGAAGACTGTGGGGTCCTTGGTGCTCTTTGAGCTTGGTGGTTTTCTTGCAGATGTTTCATGACCCAGCTAGGGAACATCATCAGTGATGGGACGAGGAGGAGGATTGAGGAGGGTCCTTGGTGCTGTCTGAGCTTGCTGGTTTTCTTTTAGATGTTTCACAAACCAATTAGGGAACAGCAGGAGGGCTACAAGAAAGGGGAGTTTGGAGAGAGCATGCGAGCGAGACGGACAGACAGAGAGAGAGGAGGGGGAGGAATACCGGGTTCTTCATGCTCTCTGAGCTGGGTGGGTTTTTTTTTTTATAGGACTGAAACTAGGCAACATCATCATCATCACTAACACTGATGATGTTCTCTAGCTGGGTCATGAAACGTCTCCAAGAAAATCACCCAGCCCAGAGACAAACAGTCAACCCCATCTGAAATGTCTACATCGACTTCACCTTCAGCCTTACCTTTCGGTTCAGGTGAGCGATGGAGTTGATTCTCACCAGCCGGCGCTTCTTGTACCTGCAGATGGGACGGATCCGGGCCGCCACGCAGCTGTTGTCCAGGGCCGAGGCCATGCCGGGCAGGCTGTGGTTTGCTGGTGTGGGCTTCTTGAGGTGCCGGTCGGCAGTCGGGCCTTCTGCAGAGCTGCCACTGGTGGCACAGGAGCTCAAGCTGCGAGGGTCAAAGAGAAGAAACGGTCCCGCTGGAGAAATATTCCAGACACAACGGGGATGTTGTTGTGTAGGAAGGAATGACAATCTTCCTGCACAGAATCCTTGCAAAAGTAATCAGCAGGAAGTGAGTAGCGCAACTATAAGGGGTCCTTGAGTTATGACCGTTCAAAGATGCGACGTGTCCCCATGTCGTTGTGTGACTGCATTGCCCCCCCCCCCCATCATCAGCCTTTGTATACATTTTATTGGAAAGTAGATCTTGGTTTCTTACAGTCAGTGACAAATGTACCAGGGAACATCACTGCTACGTAGCAAGAAAGAAGAATAAAAGAAAGAACGAAAGAACGGATGAAAGAAAGAGGGGGAGGAGGGGGAGGAAGAAAAGAAGAAAGAAAAGGAAATGAAGGGAGTGGGAAAGAAAGAGAAAATAAAATAAAATAAAATAAATAAATAAATAAATAAATAAATAAATAAGAAAGAAAGAAAGAAAGAAAGAAAGAAAGAAAGAAAGAAAGAAAGAAAGAAAGAAGGTAATATGGAGTTTCTCCTGGATTCATGACCACAGGTGGCGGTCGTGGCCTTTGCGCAACTGCAGGTTGTGTGCCAGTTATGCCCTTTTCTGGACAAACAATCCCTACTCACGGTCCCTCATGCCCTCGTCACTTCCCGTCTTGATTATTGCAACATGCTCTACGTGGGGCTGCCCTTGAAGAGCATCCAGAAGCTCCAGGTTGTGCAAAATGCAGCAGCCTGCATGGTTTTGTGCAGAGCCCAGTATGCACCTGTCACCTCTCCTGAGGGAGCTGCATTGGTTGCCAATTTGCTTCCAGGTGCAATTCAAGGGGCTGGTTGCCACCTTTAAAGCCCTTCATGGCTTGGGACAAAGTGATCTGAGGGACCGTCTCTTGCCGGTCATATCTACCCAACCCATCAGAGTGGGGAGGCAGGGAGCGCTGTGGGTCCCATCCCCAAGGGAGATACACCTGGTGGGACCCAGAAGAAGGGCCATCTCCTTGGTGGCCCCCCACGCTCTGGAACATCATCCCCCCCCCAGAGATTAGAACGGCCCCCACTCTAATACTCTTCTGGAAGGTGCTGAAGACCTGGTCCTGCCAGCAGGCGTGGGGAACCCAGAGCGGGAGGGAGCCCATTAAATGGCTTGTGCGGTCTGCTAGCATCTTATTCTATATGACACCTTGAGTCGCCATGGGTGAATAGGCGGATAGATACATAGATAGATAGACAGACTGACAGACAGATAGAAGAGGGGGGGAGGCCGGGAGAGAGGAAGGAAGAAAAGGAAGAGGAAGCAAGGGAGAGAGGGAGAGAGAGAAATAAAGAAAGAAATAAAGAAAGAAAGAAAGAAAGAGGGAGGGAGGGAGGGAGGGGAGAGGCAAGGAGGAAGGAAGAATAGGGATAGAGGAAGTAAAGAAGGAGAGGAAGGAACAAAGAAAAAGGATGGGAAGGAGGGAAGAACAAAAGAGGAAAGAAGTGAGGGAGAAAGGAAGGAAGGAATTCATTTTTAAAAAGAACCAGTGTGCTCTGAGTACAAAATGACAATAAAGCTTAACCCATCCCATCCTAGCTTTTGATTCCAGAAAGCAGGAGAAGCGAACAAGCAAAGACACCAGATGCTATTCAAAGCACCAGAGCAAAACAATCTCCAAGAAGGAAAATCCCAGAAAATAGAGCAAACTTTTAATGTGGATGAGAATGAGCCGGAGGAACAAGTTGACAATCTGGCAAATAAATAACCCTCATGTTTTATTTCAATGGGTTGATTCCGGGAGGAAAAAAATATTTTCAATAAGGGGGAAGAGATTAAAATCAGCAACCACTAGGCCTGTCAGCTGAATGCCGAGGAATGCTTGGAAGATTCCAAAGAAAAGGATCAAAATATAAATAACCTTGAAAAAGGGATGGCAACCAACAATGATCTGTGTTATAAATGTTATCAAATTAAATCTTCTAGGATGACTACGGTATCACAATACTCTCTTCCTTATAAATTTTACCAACTTAAATCTTGTAGGATAATTACCACAAAGATCTGTTCATTATAAATTTTATCAACTGAAATCTTATGGGATAACCCACCAGTTGCTAATTCCGTTGACTTGATGGGGGGATGGGCAAGCTTTGGGGGGCTCCGGAGACCCGTTGATGGGGGTGCAGGAAGGATTTTGACAGACCAGGTTCCTTAAAGATTGGGCGAGGTGAGAATTCTAAAAGAGAAAAATGCAATTTTATTTTATTTTTGTTTTGAAAACAAGTTTTATTTCCCAGCAATGCAAAAGCCAGAGGAGAGTAAGAATCAAAACAAATTAAATTCAATGAATAAAAGATTAAAACCATTAAAATGAAAGGAACGACTGAAACTTTTAATCGGAAATCCACTCCTCTTAAAGCATGATGGCTGGGGAATTATGGGAGTTGGTCGTCCCCTCTTAAAGCTTGCTGATGGGGAGATTCTTGGGAGTTGAACCCACCCCTCTTTTAACATGGCCATGATCTAAGATCATCTCTTTCTTTTCACCTGCTTGATGAAAGAAATAAGGACTTTGACAATGCAACTTTTCCAATATTCCCCTTCAGGAACAATCATTGCTCCTTGTCACCGGATGCATCCGCTAGAATACAAACCTGTTTTTCAGCATTTTGGAGGAGATAAGAAGGGATGCAAGGCGATATTCCACCGGGCACCTTCAGGTGGGGAGAGGAGGGAGGCAGTGCTGGGGTTTTCCTGGAATTCATCACCCCTGCAGGGGGGGCCAGGCGGCTCGGCGGCTTCAGCCCATCTTCCTGCTGGAGGCTGCCCAGAATAACTGGGCCCTGAGGAGGGGGTGGGGGAAACCCTTGTATTTAGAAGCTCTTGTTAAGGGTAGAAGAATAGATGGTGGATACTCGGACAAAAACAACAAAATGGGGCATTTGTCCTGCCGGAGGTAGGATGATGCGATGCTCATAATTCTGGAGATTACTTCAAAGCTTTACTGATTCTAGATACTGATTTCATGATGGAAATACTTTCTGGGAGGCTCAGGGATCTGCTCTGTCCCTGCTTTGATATAGCCAGTTTGGCCTAAGGTGGGACTAGAACCCACCGTCACCTGGTGATTGGCCCAAAGTCACTCAATTAGGTTTCATCCCTAACCTAAGATGGTACTAGAATTCACCATCTCCTGGTGATTGGTCCTAAGTCACCCAACTAGCGTGCTTTAAGAGTGTCATAAGTGTGATACACCGTCCAAAGGTTGCAAAAAAGAATCCTGTGACCATGGTTTACTTCAATCATCGTAAGTTTTTAATAATAAATAAATAAAGTATGAACCAGTTGCCAGGGCTCTGAAATTAATTACATGCTACAAATGTGGTAAGTGTGAAAAAGTAGTCTTTCTCCAGAACTGTCACCCAAGGAACGGTTGTAAGTCAACATGTTTGTGATAAATACAACCTTTACAAAACTTTCCCTCAAGTCTAGTTGGAGATAAGAGATTCCCCAGCCTTTGATCTTTCCCCGGTTGCAAATCACAGCCTGTTTTATTAGCCTCAAGTCAATAAAATATTCATTTTTACTTTCACCAACGTCAAAGATAAACCTTGGAGGCTCTGTTCCTAGGAACAAACGCCAGCTCCGAGAACACACATGCACACATGCCGGGGTGGGGGTGGGGGTGTGTGCTGTGAATTTCAGTGAACATGACCTGGATCACACAACTTAGAAAGACACTGGTATGATGCCCGGAGCCTGCAAAGCCTCAAAAACTACTTAATTCTGTTTAGCCTGGGCAAATGCAGACAAGGAAAGAGAAAGATAAATAAAATTTAAAAAAAGAAATAACTCTAAGCCACCATCTTTGATGTGAAGTAATAAATAATTGGTATAAAATAAAACCACTTTTATTATTTGGACTGAATAAATGGCACAGGTCTTAAGAGAATTCATTGGCATACTGACAAAATGTTTTCTCTTTTATGTTTTAACTTTTAACAGTGAATAGTGTATTCTACTTGGGTATTCCAGTGGATTGTGGCAGTACATTTATAGCGGTTGACAAAATAATTGGGGGGGGGGGAGAGAAACCCATCCACATTAAATAGAAATAATAAATTAGGGCTCCTTGGTGCTTTCTGAGCTTGGTGGTTTTCTTGCAGACATTTCATGACCCAACTAGGGAACACCATCAGGTCTAGAAGGGACTTTATGTACAGAGAGCAAACCTCACACTTCTCTTGCACTGATGATGGGATGTAGGCTTTGCCCCAATTTTACAACCTTTCTGAGTGAACCCCGGCAATTCTGAAGTCAATTGTATGGTTATTCAGTGAACCTGGCTTCAAGTCGCCCCAAAGGGGAATCCTCTGACCCCAGGACAGTCATAAATATGAGCCAGTACACATTTTGAGCACAGTGACTCTGGAAGGAGGGGGGCAGGAAATGCTGCGGCGGTTCATAAAAGCCATCCCAGGTCCTGGTTTTTTTCAAGTGCCATGATAAAGTTCTGAACAGTCAGTATCACTAAATGAACTGCTTTTCGAGGCACCCATATGAAAATGCTTCTGGAAAGGAAGGAAGTTGGCCTTACCTTGTTGGCACGGAGCTGCTTGTAAACATCGGTCTGCTGCCTTATCCGATACTCCAGGTCCAACACTTGAGCTTGTAGCCATGTCCAGCGACAGATGATGGCCGCTCTCTCAATCGCCCACTGGCGCTGTGCCAGCCGGCGCCTAAAAGGAGAAGCATTGACACACAAGCATTAGTGTTCTTCACTCAGCTTGGTGCACCAGAGACACAAGGATTGAAATATATACATCTATTCGTACACAGGTCTACCCAAAAGCCAAATCCTAGGTTTCTCTGAAGGGAACTTAGGAAACTTTGGTTAAGCCTTTCTCGTCTTCGTCATTTAACAACTCAGTTTCATATTTCAGATTTTCTCCGGAAGGTCATTTGGCAAGCTTTCAAGGTCTGGCCACCAAAACAGCCAAGCTTAGAGAACACCCAGGACTCCTCCTCTTCTCACAAACCTCTTCTGGCACTGAAGACATTATCTAGTTGGCTCCTGAAACATCTGCAAGAAAACCACCCAGCTCAGACATCACCCAGGACCCCACCACATTCCTCCTCCTCTCCACAATCCTACCTCCCTTGTAGCACTGATGATCCTACCCAGTTGGGTTATGAAATGTCTGCAAGAAAATCACCCAGCTCAGAGAGCACCAAGAAGCCCACTGTTCAGATCACCTTTCAAGTTCAGATAGTCCACACTTAATCACCATCGGACGTTTGGGTGACACTAAACAAACCCTAAGTTTAACCATTGTTCACACAACCGTTATGGAATCCCCATGGTCACACGGTCAAAATTCAGGCGCTGGTCTAAAGATAACTTGTGTCTAACTCTACAGCATGGTATTCATCTCGGTTTCTTGGGGAAAGAAGCCAGGATTGTCTGAAGACGCTTCTATGGTCATCTAGCCCACGTGGCTCTAGATAACATGACTTATATACCATGTTGGCCATGGAACAGTGTTACCTTTCCACCGAAGTGTAACCTGTTTATCTACTAGTCTTTTGTAGGGTGGGGGACTACTGATTTATCATTTTATTATTTTCTTTTATTATTTTTATATGACATTTTTATATTCAAATAAGCTGCCTTGAGACCCCAGGGGCAATTTTTCCAAGTTTTCTAAAATAAAGAAAAATGTTCATGCTTTTGAACTGCTAAGTGGGCAAGAGCTGGAGCCAGGGATGGGAGCTCACCCCTTTGTGGAGAGCTCGGGTTTCAAACCGCCAATCTTCCAAGTACCTTGTCAACTGGCATGTCTTTATGATGATCGAAGCATCCCACTTAGTAACTGGCATGTAATATGGGTAGTCCCTGACTTACAACAGTTCAAGTTACAACGGCATGGAAAAGGAGACTTACAATTGTTGCTCACACGATCCTAACCAGAGATCAAAATTCAGACGCTTGGCCACCAACTCATATTTACAACGCTTACAGTATCCAGGGGTCATGTGATGTGATCATGTGACAAGCAAAGGCAAGGGGGTGGGGGGGGAAATCAGTTACACTCAACAAACATGCGACTCATTTACCAATTGCAGTGATTCACTTAATAACCATGTCAAAGAAAGTTGTAAAATGGGGCAAAAACCCCTTCACACGCTTCACTTGGCAACAGAACATTTTGGCGCTCAATTCTGGTCATAAGTTGAGGACATCTGTAACATCTCACTGAAGGCTGTTCTTTGCCACTTCAGGTTGCAGGAACAGACACACAAACACACATACATGGTCTGTAATCAGGATTGCAGCATCCCAGGGTCACATGATCCCCTTTTGCGACCCTCTGAGAAGCAAAGTCAATGGGGGTGGAGTTAAGCCAGATTCACTTAATGACCGTGCAACTAATTAAACTACGGGGATTCATTGAGCAATTGGCAAGAAAGGTACTCACAAAATAATGCTCTCCCTTAGCCATGGAAGTTTTGAGTTCAATTGCAGTCGTAAGTCGAGGACTTCATATAATTCAGTCCCAGTATTGCCACCATGGTCAAGCCGTGGTCACTGTGCAGGGCAATGAAAATAGCAAAAGATGGAGGGGAGAGACAGATGGGCCGGGCTGTTCAAGAGGAGAAGACCCTTCACCTGTTAGAGGAGTTGAGCAGGAATGGCATGGATTGAGATGGGTCCTCACTTAACCACCAGTGTGATTCAGTTACTAACGGCAACAGGGACTGCCGGGCTTGGTGTCACTAAGCAATGTAACCCTTTACTTGAATTTAAGTGGTAGTGAGAAGAACGAATCAGCTTCAAAGAATGGCAAAACACTGAACCCGTAAATGTGTAAGAAAAGGGATCTGGGTTCGAGGGGAGGCGGTACGACTCTCTTCCGAGGTAGTCCTCAAGTTGAAACACTTCATTTAGTGATTGTTCAAAGTTCCCACGGCACAGAAAGAAGGGACTCACGACCTTTTCTCGCACTTGTGTCCTCACGCTCATGTGTTCCAAATTCAAGATGTTTGGCCACCAACTTGTACATATGAGAGTCGTGGCGTTCCCAGGCTCATGGGATTCCCCCTTTTGCGACACGCTTAAAAAAGTCAATGGGGAAGCTGGATGTGCTTCACACAACCACACAGCCAACCGATTTGCTTAATGACAGGTACAAGGAAGTTTGCCACATGGACCAAAACTCACTCAGCACCAGAAACTTGCCCCTCAAATGGGGTCCTAAGTCGAGGATTATCTGTAATTTCTCTCTCACACACACACATACGCTCTGAAGCCAGATTCTAGTGGCATGCTGGGAAAAACACTCCCTCACCCAGATAGTCCTCGGCTTATGACCACAATTCAACCCGACATTGCTGTGGTGGAGCAAGAGAGTTTGGTCAGCCTTTTCCCATCTTACAATCTTTCTTTGCTCCAGTCATTAAGCGAACCAGGCATTGATTTTGCAGGTCGGAAGGTCGCAAAAGGGGACAATGACTTTGACTCAGGGGTTCTGAGCTAGGATTTTTTTTCTTGCAGATGTTTCAAGACCCAACTGGGGAACATCATCAGAGCTAGAACGGAGGGGGGTTGTGGAGAGGAGGAAGAGGAGAAAAGGAAGAAGAGAAGGAGGAAGAGGAGGTAGACTGCAGATTCTTGGTGCTCTCTGAGCCGGTTTTTTGTCTTGCAGAAGTTTCATGACCCAACTAGGCAGAGGTGGTATTCAGCAGGTTCTGACCAGTTCTGGAGAACCAGTAGCAGAAAATTTGAGTAGTTCGGAGAACCGGTTTTACAGTATCCTTCCCCTGCCACGCCCACCAAGCCACACCCACAATGCTATGGTATGCCCACCAAGCCATGCCCACAGAACTGATAGTAAAAAAAATTTGAATCCCACCACTGCCACTAGATAACATCATTAGTGCTAGAAGGGTTGGGGCTTGCAATGAACAGGAGGAAGAAGAGGAGGAAGCACTGTGGGGTCCTTGGTGCCTCGTGAGCCAGGTTTGTGTCTTGCAGATGCCTCATGTCCCAACTAGGGAATGTCATCAGTGCTGGGCTAAGGGGAACGCAACTCCTTCCCTTTCACACCTCTACAGCATCTGAATCCCAGTTTCCAACCCTCACAACCCTACCCCACTCTCAGGCGAGTCTTGTTGCCCCTCCCTCCCAAAAAGACCCCCCCTTCCCCTGTCTAGGAAACAGGGCCACCTGTCGGTTTCTTTGGCAAAAGAAGTCCAAGCGAGGGGATTGGGCAGGCAGAGGTCTCAGAGCAAGGCAGAAATTCAACCGAAAGAGTTCAAACTCAGAGAGAGGCAGCCTGTCCTGGGAGTGGCCTGGACTCCGCCCAACCCTGACAAGACCCTGGCCCCATGTTAGGCTGCAATGACACATGTACACACCCAGGTCAGGCTGAATTCACATGTGAATATCCATTCACACAAGTATACACCCAGGTTGCTTTAACATATGTGGATCCAGCTCAGGCCCTATTCCCACATGCACACAACAGGTGAGGGTCCATTCACGTATGCAGCAAACCGAAACGCCATTCACACATGTGCAACCCATGTCAGGCTCCATTCACACATGTACTCCCACGATTAGCTCCATTACCATGGCTATAAAACCCGATCAGGCTGCATTTACACATGAACTGAAGCTCCATTTACACAACCATGTCAGGCCCCATTCCCACATGCACATACCAAGTCCTGCTCCATTCACACATGCACAGATCCAAGTCAGGCCCCATTCATACATGTATACACTCAGGTCAGGCTCCATTCACATGTATAAAACCCAAATGAAGCTCCTTTCACATTTGTACACACCCAGGTTAAGCTCCATGTACATGTGTAAAACCCCATTTACATGCATAAACCCATGTCAGGCTCCATTCACACCTGTACACAAAGATCATCTACACGTTACACCCCTATTCACATGTATTCATCCATCTCAGGTTCAATTGCCATGTTTACACAACCTGATCAGGCTGCATTCACACATGTCCACGCCTAGAAGTCAGGCTGCATTGACATGTATTACACCATCATACCGGGGCAACCTTTCTCTGACAAGACAATCGCCCTATTCTGGCCCTTCCTCGGGGCCTCGGACTCTTAGTGTCTGAGGTGTTCCTGAGCGAGGAGCCCGACAAAGAGAACAGAGTAATTCAGGCTCCATTCACACCTGTACATACCCATGTCAAGCTCCACTGACACATGTATACACAGGTCAGGCTCTACCTACACGTTACATCCCCATTCACATGTGTACACCTATCTCAGACGCCACTCACAAAACAAAACAATATCAGGCTCCATGCATACGAATACACCCATGTCAGGTTCCATTCACATGTGTAAACATGCTTATCAGTCTTCATCCACATATGCACACCGATGTCAGGCTCCATCCACACGTGTACACCCAGAGGTCAGGCTCCATTGGCACATATCGACACCCATTTGAGGCTTCATTCACTTGTGGCTCCATCTACACTTGTATACAAACCCATTTCAGGCTCCATTCACGCACATTCATCTATATTAGTCTCCATCCATACGTGTACACACCCAAAACTCACACATGTACACCCAGGATGTCAGGCTCCTTTCACATGTCTACACACCCATATCAGGCCATTCACATGTGTACATTGATCTAAGTCCCCATTCACACCTGTACACGTCACACTTCCATTCACATGTGCACATCCATCTCAGACTTCATTCACATATCTACACCCAGAAGTCAGGCTCCATTCACAGATCTATCTATACACCCATCTCAGTCTACATTCACACATACAAATCAATATCAGGCTCCATTCACACATTTACATGCAGATCAGGGTCCAATTTAAAGTCTTAAACACACACACTCCCCATTCTACAGGTGTTACACCCCCTCCAGGCCCGTGGAAACCATCCTCCCCTCCCCCAAGACCAGCCCTGAGGACTCACCCCACCCCGGCGTTGCATCGGAGTCCGGGGCCCGGCTCGGGGCCCTCGCTGTCTGAGGAAGAGGGGGACGACGAGGAGGAGGAGGACGAGGAGTTCCCGAAGGAGGAGCCAGACGAAGAAGAGGACGAGGACGAGGAGGAAGACGAGGAGGAGGAGGAGGAAGAAGAGGCGTCCGAGGCGCTCTCCGTGGCGTCCGAGTCGCAGCCCCGCTGGGCCGCCCGGAGCCGGGCTTGAGCCTCGGCCGCCAGCCGCCTCAGCTCGGCCCCGCCGCCGCTCCGACCAGGCCGCGCCCGGCTTCGGCCCACCAAGCCGTTCAGCTGCTGACGGACATGCCGTTCCACCTGCTGGCCTTGCAGAGCCCGGAGCCGACGGCAAAGGCTCCGAGCCCGGGTCCAAAGGACGGCTTGGCGGGTTCGGGAAGAAGCCCGGCGACGACGAAAAGTCGCCTCAGCCGCCTCAGCGGCCGCCATTACTGGCGCCAAAAAAAAAAAAAATTACCTCAGGGCGGGCCGGGACTCTCCATTGCTGGCGCGCGCGCGGGACAATGCCAGGCAGGCCCCGCGCCCGACCACGCATGCGCCGCGGGGCCCAAACCAGCCCGCCCTAGCCCGAGTTCGGACGACGAAGAGGAAGGGGGAAAAAAAAAAACGCCCCACCGCCGCGCGTGCGTCGACGAAGGGGGAAAAAAAAAACCCCAAAAGAGACGCCGCCCTGCGCGTGCGCGATGGGAACTTTAAGTAAGAAGGGCAGAGTCGGTGCCTTCGTCGCCTAAAGTTGCGCAAGTGCGGAGAAAGGTGCCCTGACTTTCTTACGACGCCTTAAAAGGGCCGGGGGGGGGGGGAAGTAGGCGCTTTGGTTGGCACTTCTACGCATGTGCGGCAGGTGGTGCCCGCAGTTTTTAAAGCACCCTTCGTTCGCACTTCTGCGCATGTGCGGTGAAAGATGCCCAGTGTTTCTTAAACCTTCGGAAAAGGCAGGGCGGGGTTCACAACTTCAAACGCCCATGTGCGGCGGAAGGTTACGTTTCTTTCGCACTTGTGCGCATGTGCAGCTGAAAATGCCCGGAGGTTTTGGGTTTTTTTTTAAAGTTCTGAAAGTGGCCAAGATTTAGGAATGCAGGTAGTCCTCAACTTACGACCACAACTGAGCCCGAAACTGATGCTGTTAAGTGAAAACATTGACTAAGGGAGGTTGTCCCATTTTACAACATCTCTCCCTGCAGTCCTTTAAGTGAATGCTTGCAGGGGTTAAAATAAGGTACTATGTCACTAAGTGAATCGGGCCTTCCCCATCGACCTAGCTTGCCAGAAGGCCGCCAAAGAGGATCACGCAAACCCTGGGACTGTGCGACCGTTGTAAATGTGAGTCACTTGCCTAGCGTCTGAATTTGGGTCGCGTGACCAAGGAGATGCTGGGATGGTCGTTAAGTGTGAAAAAAATCCTTTATAAGGGCTGTCATAATTTGGAAGTTTCAGTAAATGAACTGTTGTACATCGAGGAGTACCTGTGCAGGTAGTTCGCTTAGCGACCGTTCCAAGTTACAATGGCATATGCAAAAAGGGACTTAGGACTGTTTTTCACACTTACAACCATTGTGATCGGAACTCAGACATTTGGCAACTGACTCATATCCGAGGATCGCATGATCCCCTTGGGGGACCTTCTGACCAACAAGCATCTAGATTCACTTAATGACCATCTTACTGGAACAACTGCAAGGACTCACTTAACGACGGTGGCAAGAAAGTTCACCACCCAGGCAACACGCATTTTAACACACATCTCTCTTAGCAGCGGAAATTTTCCCGTTGAGGACACCCGTCTTCCAAATCAGGCGCTGACAATTGAAATTTAGATGTTTGGCAATTAGTTCTGATCCTATTAGAAACAGGTCGTCCTCGAATTACAACGGTTCGTTTAGCGACCATTCCAAGTGATGACGGCCCTAAACAAAAGGGACTTGGGACTGTTTTTCGCACTTACGACCATTGCAGCAAAGTCGATCGGAGTCACCCGGTTCACTTAACGACCATGTGTAGCTAACTTAACCACTACAGGGATTCCCTTCACAGCCACGGCCAGAAAGGTTGTAAAATGGGAGGGGGGGGGGCAAATGGACGAAAACAAATAGCAATAGAAATATCAGGCTCCGCCGACCTTTCACCTCGGTATCAGCCGACCCACTTAATGTCACTGCGCCCCCGATCCCCCCCCCCCCCATGGAAAGAGCATGGAAGGATGACGGATGGATCCCCGGGTTGAAAGGGACGTTCAACAGGTGTGGGGCAGTTTCGGGGTTCCTTATCGAAGGTGCAAAGAACAAAAGCTGGCATGAAAAACAGGAAGGGTGACATGGACATTGGAGTCCCAGTGGACGATCCTGAAATCTGGCCACGTGTGGCGGTGGCTGAAAAAGCTTAACACGATCCTTGGCTTTCTAAACAGAGGCATAAAGTCAAAACCACAGGAAGGTTTAGCTCCGCTTTGTACAGCCTTAGTAAGGGCCACACCTGGAATGCTGCATCCCGTGATGTGGTCACCACGTTACAAAAAAAGACGTGGAAACTTTGGGAAAAGTGCCAGCAAGAGCAATTAAGAAGATTAAGAGGCCCGGAGACCAAAACATACAAATAACGGAATCTAGAAAAAAGGAGGAGGAGGGGGGGGGACATGAGAGCACCATTCCAGTATTTGGGGGGCTGCCCCAAAGAAGAGCCAACTTATTTTCCAAAGCACCAGAAGGCACAACAGATGGAAATGTACCAAAGAGAGGAGTGAAGTGAAGGAGAAACTTCCTAACAGTAGGACAGTTAACCAGTGGAACTGCTTGGTACTAGAAATCGTGGATGCTCCGACACTGGAGGTTTTAAGACAAGACTGGACAGCCACTTGTTTGAAGTGGTCTAAGGTCTCCTGCTTGAACAGGGGGTTGGACTAGAAGATCTCTGAGGACCCTTCCAGTTCTAGTCTGATTATTATTAAGAGTAGGCTCTTTGGGGTGTCCCACCATAGGGGAAAGGACTCGGGGCCTAACTCCGGAGAAGAAAACTGCCAGGGGCATATACACAGTGACAAGGGCTCCTCGGAGGAAGGGGCCCACTGGATTGGAGAGGGGGGGTGACTTTGGACCAGTCTCTCTTCTCTCTCTCTCTCTCTGCCCAACCCACCTCATAGGGCCGTTGTGATGGGGAAAACAGGAGAAGGAAGGGCTGTTGGAGATTTGCGTTGACTTGAGTTGCTTTGAATGATTTCTAAAAATAATAATGGAATTATTCCATTCTAATAATGGAATTTGTACGGGCATACATAGTTACCAGTAAGTAGATAAGTAGGTGGGTGGGTGGTGGATGGATGGATGGATGAAGAGAGAGGGGCGGGGTAGATATGGATTCAGATGGATAATATAGATGATAGAGAGATAGATTCAGATGGTATTCAGTTCGGATGAACTGGTAGTGTGGGCTGCGGAAGGCTCTGCCCACCCTCCCCAATGTAATGTACGACCTTCAGAAGGAGGGCACGCTCACACTGGCAAACCAGTAGGGAAGGTAAGTTAATTCCCACCACTGCTGTAGATATATATTTAGATGATAATTACAGATTCATAGGTAATATAGATGATATATAGACAGATACATAGGATAAATGATATAGATAGGTGGGATATATATATATACATACATACATACATACATATATACATACATACACACACACACACACACACACACACACACAGCTGATAAGGGAGGAGAACCTTGTGGCTTAGCGGCTAACACAACTGCCTAATATGTAATACAGCACAGGTTCTAATCCCAGTAAGTGTATGGCTAGCTGATGAGAGCTAAATAGCTTGAAATAGATCTACACTAGTCTCCCTTTATTTATCAGCACAAATGCAACACACACACACACACACACACACACATATAAATATTTAAAGTCACAACCCCTGGTGTGCCCAAATATGGGAGGAAGATCACTACTTCCATTCTCTGTCCATCGGCTCGTCACAAGAGACCATCCAGACAGAAACCCAATATTTTTACTGTTCCCTTTTTGTTATTTATCAGCACAAATACAACACATATATTATAAATATATATCGATTCAGATATAGATAGATAATATAAATTATAGATAGATGATATAAATTCATAGATAGATATAGATGATAGATCTATTCATATACACATACATACATACATACATACAAGGAGGGAGGGAGGGAGGGAGGGAGGGGGGTTCCTACCGGTTTGGCAGAGTAGGTAGTAACTCGGCCTGTCACGTCCCCAAACTGGTTCTCTCGGCGCCACCATCTTGTTTTGCATAGCACGCATCAAATGTGTGCGTGCACAGCACACCCCTGAGGAAACCGGCAGTAGCAGCAGCCGGTATCCACCCCTGGTATTTTCCAGGGGTGGGATTCAAGATGTTTTAACACCGGTTCTGTGGGCCTGGTGTGCGTGGCTTGGTGGGCATAGCCAGGGAAGGATACTGCAAAATCTCCATTTCCTCCCGATCAGCTGGGACTCAGGAGGCAGGGAATAGATGGGGACTGGGGCAGCCAGAGGTGGCATTTATGGGTTCTCCGAACTACTCAAAATTTCCGCTACTGGTTCTCCAGAACTGGTCAGAACCTACTGAATGCCACCTCTGGTATATTCATAAGACAGATAGAGATGATAAATGATAGATAGATAGATGATATATAATAGATAGATAGATAGATAGATAGATAGATAGATAGATAGATAGATAGATAGATATAGATTCATAGATAAAAAGGTAAAGGTTCCCCTCACACATATGTACTAGTCGTTCCCGACTCTAGGGGACATTTCCGTTTCAAAGACTGAAGAAGACATCTCCATGGTCATGTGGCTGGCATGACTCAACGCCAAAGGAGGCACAGAACGCTATTACCTTCCCTTCCCACCAAAGGTGATTCCTATTTTTTTCTACTTGCATTTTTTACATGCTTTTGAACTGCTAGGTTGGCAGAAGCTGGGACAAATAACGGGAGCTCACTCCATTACACGGCGCTAGTGATTCGAATCGCCGATCTTTCTGACGACAAGCACAGCGTCTTAGCCACTGAGCCACCATGTCCCTAGATTCATAGATAGAGATAAACAGACAGATACCAGTAGATAGATAACACCCACACACATATGAATGTATATATGTATGTACATATATGCATACATACATACATGTACGCGCACACACACATGTAAAATAAAATAATATTTTGTCTCCAAGGCCAACTATCCAACAAGCCTCTTACCTTCATCTTCAACTCCTCCTTCCTGGACTTGATCAAAAAACCCCAGCAGATCATTTTCAAGCAAGATGTCTTTGCACCCTCAACCTGGAATAAGAGAATTCACAAATAAGGGCAGATTTCAAGCCAAAATTCCCACATTAAAAACATATCGGGATCAAAATTAACACAGGCATTAATGTACAGAGGTGGTTCACAACTTTGGGTTCTTTCGGATGGGGGGATTACAGCTCCCGGAGTCTCTGAAGCCTGGGAATTCTGGGAATTGGAGTTCAACCGTCAGAAATGGCCAGACCTGAGAAATACAGGTAATCTTCGATTTACAACAGCAACTGTGCTCCATGTTTCTGTTGTTAAGTGAAACATTTCTTCTGCTGGATGCCATTATTTGCCTTGCATTGTGAAATTAGTACTATGGTTGTTAAGTGAGTCGGGCTTCCTACTTATCCAAAGGTTGCAAAAAGAGGATCAGCTGACGTTGGGATGCTGCAATTGTGATCCTGTGAGTAAGCGTGATGCTGCAAGGGTCATTAAGTGTGAAAATATGGCCGGTCACTATGAAAAAAAATGGACGTTGTGTAAAAAACAGGAATTAAGTGCGGAAAGTGGTTAAATATGAAAGACGGTCAAGTGTGGAAAATAGTTAAGTGTAAAAAAATTAATGTGAAGTGTGGAAAAATTATGGTAAAGTGTGAAAAAAGGGTGAAACATTAGTGTTGAAAATAGTTAAGTGTGAAAAAGTGTAAAATGGTCATTAAGTGTGAAAACTGTCTCAGAGTGGAAAAAATGGTCCTTAAGTGTGAAAAATGGCCACTAAGTGTGAAAAATGGTACTTAAGTCTGAAAAGGGGGGCCTGGGGTCCTTGTTTCAAGGCCGCTGGGTCTTCGGACCGTCACTCAACGAACAGCCGTAAGTCGAGGACTACCTGTGGAATCTGACGGGCTGAAAGGTCACCATAAAACGAAACAAAATATCCCCCTTCTCCCTCCTGCCCCGCCCTGCCCGACCCTCATGCAAGGCCAAGGACAAGGCAGTAATCCGGAGCTCGACCTAACGGACTTCAGCCTGACCAGCCGCACCTCAACGGCGAAGCCTCGCTCGACTTACCGGCCGCCGGTGGCTCCGCCTTCCTGTCCCCGCCCCCTTGGCGCGGCTCCGCCCTCTGCCGGCGTGCTCCGTCGCCTAGCAGCGATCGGCCACGCCCACCCCTTCGTTCCCGGTCGGACGCCGACGACGCGAGGGACGCCGGGAATTGTAGTCCTGACGTCTTGTAAGACGGGCAGGCGCAAAGCAGCGTCCTGTTGTTCGGTGACGTCATCAGGCGGCTCCCAGACGGCCTGGAATCGTAGTCTTGGCGTCCTTTGAATGGAAGTGGGGAGGGGGGGGGGGAAAGAGCCTGCTCCGCCATCACGGCGACGCTCACGGCCGCCGCTTGGCATGCCGGGAGTCGTAGTCCTGGCGTCCTTTGAATGGAAGAGAGGGGAAAAAAGGAGCGCGCCAGCCCTGCGCTCCTAGCGGCGCACCGTCCATACGCCGACGTTAACGCGCGCCTCGCTGCCCGCTGGGAGTTGTAGTCCTGGCGTCTTTTGAATGCAAGGGGGGGAAACGGAGCGCCGCCCTAACCCCAAAGTCAATGTTCTCCGCGAGGCATGCGCGTCTTATGAGGAGAAAGCAGGGCCTTCCCATTCGTTTCCCTCCCTTCGGGAGTGTGAAGGCGCGCCGCGAAGCATTCCGGGAATTGTAGTCATGACGATCGTAGTTCTCGGCATCCTATATAAGGGGTGGGATAAAGAGCAGCCCGCCGCCTCTTACGCCGACGTCAACGCGCGTCGCGAGGCATGTCGGGAGTCGTAGTCCCGGCGTCCTTGGAGTGGCGGGGGGGCGGGGGAAGGAAAGCAGCGCACCGGCCGGCCAGAGACTGTCCTCCGGCGCGCCGCCTCCGCTCGCCCGGCGCCTCGCTCGCTGCAGAGCCCGCGGTGGGAAAGGAGGTCGGTGGGCCTCGTTTCGGGCCTGAGGGAGGGCTAGGCCGCAGACGCCGCCATTGTGGCTTGGGAGGGGGGGGGGTCCGTCTGCGCGGGAGGGGGCGGGATGGGAGGGGGAGGCCGGGCCTGGGTCTTTCCTGGGCGGGGGGCGAGGTAGGAGGATTGTGGGGCCCTCAAATTCCCCTCCTTAAAGGGGTGGCGGGGGTTGTCTAATATTGGCGGGGGGGGGCTGGCTGGATGATGAATAAGGTCTTATTTTGGGGAGGGGGCTTTCCGTTCTTTCTAGGGGGGGGGGCTTTGCAGGCAGAGGAAGGGGCTCTGTTCTGGGGGAGGGGCTGATATTGGGTGGGTCTGCTGGATGATGAAAGGGTGCCATGAATTGATTTGGGGAGGGGGGCGGGCGGAGGGGCTGCTGAAACGGGGGAGCTGCGTTTGCAGAAGGCGGGTTGGGGCGGGGTTGCATTTGGGGAAGGGGGGCTGAGGAGGGGGGGCTGTCTGGAAGATGAAGGGGTCCCATGAATTGTTTGGTGGGAGGGGGAGGACCTCTGGCTTGTCTTCTTTTGTGGGAGGGGGATGCTATTCTTTTTTGGAGGGGGTTGATATTGGATACGGGGCTCGCTGAAAGAGGAACGGGTTCCATAACCCATGTTTTGGGCCAGACCCCCCCCCCCCCTGGCCCCTTGAGGTTGCTATTAAGGGGGATTTGGGTTTGAAGAAGAGGGAGGTGGGGGTGCATTTGGGAATTGGTTGGGGGGGGCTGAGGACAAAGTGTATCTAGTGGGGCTGATATGGGGGGGGGCTTGCTAGAATATGAAAAGACCCCATAACTGATTTGGAAGGGGAGGTTTGCACTCTGCACCTGCTGGGATCTGCATTTAGGGGTAATTGGTTCAGTTTGGTATGTCTTAAGCCCTGATGACCGTTCCCTAGTTGGCTTGTGAGAGGTCTACCAGAAAATGAGCCCAGAAATCACCCAGGACCCCCCACCCTTCCACCCTGAGCTTCTTCTGTTAATTGAAATTCTGTGCTGTGGTCTTTGAACTTGGTGGGGGGGGGGGTGCAGACGTCTCATGACCCAACTAGATAGCATCATCAGGGTTCAAAGAGACTGGAGGTTGTGGAGAGGAAGAGGGGAAAAGGATGGTGGAATCCTTGGTGCTCTCTGAACTTCCTGGTTTTCTTGCAAACTTTTCTTGACCCAGCTATGTAATATCATCGGTGATTAAAGAGTGGAGGGAGGGGGAGGAGGCTTGTGAGAGTTTGATACTCTGCTTGAAGGCGTTTCTTGACCCCACTTGGGAACCTCTTCAGTGCTAGAGAGGACTGTTTATAAACAGAGGAAAAACCCTCTCTTTTGTATCAATGATAACGTTACCTAGTTGGGTCATGAAACGTCTGCAAGGAAACCATCACATTCAAAGAGCACCAAGGAGGCCATGGTCCTCATCTCCTTCCCCTTCTTACCTTCTCCTTCTTCTCTTGCTCCTCATTCTTCTCTTCCTCCTCTTCCTTCATCTCTTCCTTCTCACCTCCTCCTCCACCATATTTCTCTTCCTCCTCCTACTTTCTGTGCCTTCTCCTCCTCTTCCTCCTCCTCTTCCTCTTCCTTATCCCCTGCCTCCTCTTTCTTCTCCATCTTCTCCCCCTCCTCTTCCTCCCCACCCTCCTCCTGCTCAAACCGCTCTCCCTTCCAACCCTGAAGCCGTTCCCTAGTTGGGTCACAAAACGTCTACCTGAAAACCTCTCAAGTGCGAAGAGCCCCCAAGGATTCCACGTAGGCCATTAGCAGAGTATCAGTTTACACACACAAACACACCAACCGGGTTGAGAGAAAAGTTCCCACCGAGTTTTAAGTTTTCAGAAATATGCGAGGGATACCATTTCTAATCGCGCACAAGGGATTGGCGAAAGCCAAGCGCTTGTCAAAATCCAAGCTAGCAAGGAAAGCCGAACAACCTCTTGACAACAGAAGCTCAGCATGGTCGTTATCCCAGTGCTGAAATATTGCCGAATTTATTCCAGCACGTTCTATCTATCTATCTATCTATCTATCTATCTATCTATCTATCTATCTATCTATCTATCTATCTATCTACCTACCTACCTACCTACCTACCTACCTACCTACCTACCTACCTACCTACCTACCTACCTACCAAACGGCCGGAGTCCTTTGGGATTGGGCGGCCTATAAATTTATTAAATACTAAATACTATCTATCTATCAATCAATCTATCTATCTATATCTACCTACCTACCTACCAAACAGCCGGAGTCCTTCGGGATTGGGCGGCCTATAAATTTATTAAATACTAAATACTATCTATCTATCTATCTATCTATCTATCTATCTATCTATCTATCTATCTATCTATGCAATTATAATCTCTCATCTGTATCTATCCATCCACCTAGCTATCATTATCTGTCTAGCCGTATCTAATCTATTATCTTTCTAACTGTACATCTGTCCATCCATCCACTAACACATACGTGTGTGTGTGTGTGTGCGCATTTTCTGTCATCTGGGATTTTTAATCTGGGTTTGACGACTGTTATAAACACAATTTGCAGTTCTCTTCTTCTCCGGGGTAAAATGATGGGATGCCTTGGGATCCCACCTCAGGCACGACTCCTGCCTCAGTTTCCTGCATGGAAGGTGTTTGCTGCAGGAATCTGAATGATGCCTCGAGTTTTGGAGAACCTTCCCTCTCTCTCCTCTCCCCACCCCTCTTTCTCTACCCTCCCCTGTCTTCCTCCTGCTCTCTCCTTTCCCCCCCTCTCTCTCCTCTGTATATATAAGTTGAGACATTGGAAAAACTGCAGAGAAGAGCAATTAAGAGGATGAAAGGCCTGGAGTCCAAAACATAGCTGCAGAAACGTAGTATGCCCAAGCTATAGTAAAGAAGGAGTAGGGGGGGCATAATAGCATTCCAGAATTTGAGGGGCTGCCACATAGAAGATGGGGTCCACCTGTTCTCCAAAGGCAAGATGGGAAACAATGGTTGGAAGTAAGGAGAAACTTCCTAATAGTGATGAAAATTCACCGGTGGAACAGTTTCCCACCAGAGGTTTTGATGGTTCCATCAGGAGACACTTACAGAATCACAGAGTTGGAAGGGATCCTAGAGGTCTTCTAGTCCAACCCACGGTTCAAGCAGGAGACCCCCCTTGAGAATAATAGATTTGGAAGAGTCCCTGGAAATCATTTCCTGCTCGAGCAGGAGACCCTTACAGAATCAGAATGATAGAGTTGAAAGGGACGCCCGAGGTCATCTAGTCCAACCCCCTTGTGAAGCAGGAAACCGTTACACCCTTGCAGACAAATGGCTGTCCAATCTCTTTTTTAAAAAACTTCCAGCAATGGAAGCCCTTATAACTTCCGGTGGCAAGCAGTTCCACTGGTGAATCATCCTCCCTCTTAGGAAATTCCTCCTTAATTGCAGCTTGCTTCTCTTCTCGATTAGTTTCCATCCGTTGTTCCTTGTCCCGCCCGCAGGTGCTTTGGAGAATAAGTGGATCCCCCTCTTCAGGGCAGCCCCACAAATACCGGAAGGATTTTTTAAAAAAAATTTATTTTATTTTATCAATTTCATATATACATTCACAATTATATGATCTCATAACTGTTATTAATAATATGTATTTATAACAATTTTTCCCTACTGTTGACAATATACTTGAAGATTGTTTTTTTATCATCCCATAGATCTATCTTATCTTACAACGGTCCTACTTCTTCTTCTTCCCTCCCTCCCTCCCTCTTTCCTTCCCTCGTTTCTTCTCTCCTACTCCCCTTCCTTCCCTCCCTCCTTCCCCTTCCCTCCTTCTCTCCTTCCCTCCTTCCTTCCTTCCTTCCCTCCTTCCTTCCTTCCCTCCTTTCTTTTCTCCTTCTCTCCTTCCTTTCCCTCTTCCTTTCCTCCTTCCTTCCCCCTTCCTTCTCTCCTTCCTTCCCTCCTTTCTTTTCTCCTTCTCTCCTTCCTTTCCCCCTTCCTTTCCTCCTTCCTTCCCCCCTTCCTTCTCTCCTACATTCCCTCCTTCCTTCCCTCCTTTCTTCTCTTTCTCTCCTTCCTTCCCTCCTTCGTTCCCTCCTTTCTTCTCTCCTTCTCTCCTTCCTTCCCTCCTTCCTTCCCTCCTTCTCCCCTCTCTCCTTCCTTCCTTCCCTCCTTTCTTTTCTCCTTCTCTCCTTCCTTCCCCCTTCCTTTCCTCCTTCCTTCCCCCCTTCCTTCTCTCCTACATTCCCTCCTTCCTTCCCTCCTTTCTTCTCTCCTTCTCTCCTTCCTTCCCTCCTACCGGAAGGATTTTATCACGTCCTTCTTTTCTCCAGACTGGCCAAACCCAAATCCTGCGACCGTTCTTCGTATGTTTTAATCTCTGGTCCTTTAATCCAGTGGTCTCCAACCTTGGTAACTTTAAGACTTGTGGACTTCAACTCCCAGAGTTCCTCAGCCAGCTTTGAAGTCCACAAGTCTTAAAGTTACCAAGGTTGGAGACCATTGCTTTAAATCCTCTTAGTTGCTCTTCTCCACACTTTTCCCAAAGTCTCAACCTCTTGGCAACCGCAACTGGCTGCAGTAATCCAGGTGAGGCCTTAACTAAAGGTTTACAAAGCGGTACTACTCCTTCCCTTGACCTCAGTTGTACCCTTCTGTGAAATGGGCCCGCATGTGGCGTAGGGCTTTTTAAGATTCATCATCATTTGACCCCATAATCCCTTGCGGGATGGAGTCCAGGCAACCCGGATGGAGCTAGCAGAGTGTTTACTGGCCGGATGCCCTTCCTTTCGCCCATGCGGAATAATATTCCGCAGATTATGTTCTAAACGGGCCCAGAGAGAGAAATATCTCCCTAGGATTGAATTCATATTGTGAGGCGAGAGCGCCACCTCTAGGCCACCCCAACCACTTGAGTAGGTAAAGATTTATTCTTGCTGAATTTATCCTGGATTTGACCCGTTTTACGACCTGGCTGTCATCCCCCCCCCCGTTATTAAATGAATCACCCAGTGGTTAAGTTCGGCCCGTGTTTGTTAAGCGAATTGGGCTTTCCTTGGACTGTGCTTTATCGGAAGGTCACGAAAGGAGGATCACCTGACCCCCGTGACCCGCCACAACCATCGTAAATACAAGTCAGTCGCAATTTTGACCACAGGGACAGTGCAGCGGGCAACAGCCTGACCAAGGGCCCTAGGTTCCTTTTCCCACAGTCGCTAAATGGACAGTTGTAAATCGAGGACTTCCTGTACACTCCCCTCAGCTCTAGGTTTTTTTCACTTCGAATGGTCACTAAACGGATTGTCGTAAATCGAGGACAACCACCAGTGTATGCATGGGCCCTTGGATATCCTCTCTCACTCTTTCTTGATTTTAAAACCTTTCTTGGAGAATTGTGGCACAATAGTCCTGCTTTCCGGAACGTATTTGACTGACTGACTGAAAATTTATCTCCTTTCCTTCCCTCCCCACCCAGGAACTGGATCATTTCGGTCTGCCAGAGATGTTCTCCCTGAATTCATGTAGAAGAGGTAAGAGTTCGTTCGAGCCAGAAGCGTGTAAAAATCCTTAGAATAGAAGGGACCTCGGAGGTCTTCCAGTCCAACCCCCTGCTCAAGCTGGAGATCTTAGCAATAGCAATAGCAGTTAGACTTATATACCGCTTCATAGGGCTTTCAGCCCTCTCTAAGTGGTTTACAGAGTCAGCATATCGCCCCCAACAACAATCCGGGTCCTCATTTTACCTACCTCGGAAGGATGGAAGGCTGAGTCAACCCTGAGCCGGTGAGATTAGAACCACTGAACTGCTGAACTAGCAGTCAGCTGAAGTGGCCTGCAGTACTGCACTCTACCCACTGTGCCACCTGGGCTCTTGAATCTTACAGAATCATGGAATAATAACAGAGTTGGAAGGGACCTCAGTGGTCATCTAGTCCAACCCCCTGCTCAAGCAGGAGACCTATACCATTTCACACAAGTGCCTGTCCAATCTCTTCTTAAAAGCCTCCACTGATGGATTACTCAATGGCAAGTCGTTCTGGTGGCAAGTCGTTCCATTGGCTAATGGCAAGTTTTGGGAATTTTTGACGTCCCTGACGCCAATCCTAAACGGAAAGCGATTGGAATGCTTCAGGGTCAAGATTGAGATTTTCACATGCTGTTTAGTGGGTTGGATTGCAACTCCCATTGTTCCTAGTTAGCCTTCTCAGAATTGCAGACTGGCAGATCTGAAGCTCAACCCATCGATTTGTATTGCCTTAGGACAGAGGTCCCCAAACTTGACAACTTTAAGGCTTGTGGACTTCAACTCCCAGAATTCTCCAGTTGGCTGGAGAATTCTGGGAGTTGAAGTCCACAAGCCTTAAAGTTGTCAAGTTTGGGGACCTCTGCCTTAGAATGAGGTTTCCCAACGTTTAAGACTTCAACTCCCAGAATTCCCCAGCCAGACAATGACTGCCCGGTCCTTGATGATTTCGGACCTTGGGATTTTTCTTGCAGACGTCTCATGACCCTACTAGGGAATGTCATCAGTAATGCGAAGGAAGGAATATAGATAGATAGTGGGGTCCTTGGTGCTCTCTGAACTGGGTGGGTTTTCTTGCAGACGTCTCATGACCCATCTAGGCTACAACATCCTCCCTTCTGGGCCTAATGAGGTTCCCCAGCGTTAAAGGGCTCCCTGCATTGAGGTATTGCGGCTCTTGCGGCGGCGCTGAAAAGCCTGTCCGACTGGAGCCGCGAGGGGGCACCCTTCCCTTCGTCTCCTTCCTCGCGGACGCTCTGGCCATATTCTCACTTCCCCTGGAGTTCCTCACTTTGCCGTGCGCCGCGGGGGGGCGCTGGTCTCTCGTCGCAGACTCTCTGGCCGAGCTCTCCCTTCTCCCGTCTAATTTGAGCTCTGCCTGGCGCCGCGCTAGGGCGCTCCCTCTCATCTCCCCCGCTGTCGATTCTGGCCGCTTTCCTCCCTGCACTCCGGAGCCGCTCCCTCTCATCGCTATCGCCCGTTGCGGACGCTCTAGCTGCTCTCTCTCTCTCTCTCTCTTTCGCCTGCCATTCGGCCTGGCGGCGCGCGGGGGCGCTCCCTCTCCTTCGCGGGCCCTCTAGCCGAGCCCCGCCTATCGTAGCCGCTTCCTGTCATCAACCCGTCCGCGGACGTTCTGCCGGCGTTTCGTCTCCCCCCTCTTCCGTCCTGCGCTCCGCCTGGCACCGCTTGGGGGCGCTCCCTCTCACCTCCGCCGCGGACGCTCCGGCCGCGCTTTCCCTGCCCGCCGGAGCGTCTTCCTCTCGTCTCCTTCCTCGCGCGACGCTCTGGCCTCCCTCTCGCTGCCCCGGCTCCTTCGTTCTCCGCATGGCGGTCCCTTGCCGGCTCTTGCGGGGGCTCCTGCGCGGCGGAGGCTTCACGGGAGCCCCCGGCCTGGTGGGCCCTTGGCGGTCCCGCTGCTACACCCGCGTGGCCGGGCCGGAGGAAGCGGAGGAAGGGATCCGGGAAGCAGAGATGGGCCGGGAGGGCGAGGAAGGCGCCAGCCTCCGGATCTGCCCCCCGAAGCTGCCCCGGGGTAAGTGGGGAAGGGTCCCCAGGGAGGGGGGAGGTATCCCCGGGGTAAGTGATGGGGGGTCTCGTTCTCTCCCTTTGGGGGCCAGGATCGAGGGGGGCTCTGTGCCCAGAGAGTCTGGGGAAAGAGGGGGCGGTAGGTGTGGGGAGGGGGGGTCCCAAGCAGCCCCTTTCGGCTGAGTTGGGGGGATTTTTACCGCCATTAATGGGTTGTGGGGCTCTAAGGCCTGCTGGGAACTGTCCCCCCCCCCCCCCCGCCCACCTCAGCTGTGTGGCCTTCAGCACTTTGGCCATTGACCTTGCACAGCCATTGGGGAGACTGTGATCTTCCAATCCCCCTCCCTTCCAGCACTGATGATGTTCCCTAGTTGGGTCAAGAGACGTCTGCAAGGAAACAACCCAGCTCAGAGAGCACCAAGGACCTCACAATCCCTCCCCTTCCTCCTCTTCTTCGTCTTCTTCATTTTCTTCTTCCTCTCTAGAAACTCCCCTCCCTTCTAGCACTGAGGGTGTTCCCTAGTGGGGTCATGAGACGTCTGCAACAAAGCACCGAAGCGCAGAGAGAAACAAAGACCCCAGAGTCCTCCCTCCTAGCACTGATGATGTTCCCTAGTTGGGTCATGAGACGTCTACAAGGAAACCCAGCTCAGAGAGCACCAAGGACCCCACAATCCCTCCTCCTCCTCTTCTTCTTCATTTTCTTCTTCCTCCTCCTCCTCTAGAAACTCCCCTCCCTCCTAGCACTGATGATGTTCCCTAGTTGGGGTCATGAGACGTCTGCAAGGAAACAACCCAGCTCAGAAAACATCAAGCACCCCCACAGTCCTTCCTTCCTTCCTTCCCTACTCACTTCTCCCCTTCCTCCTCCTCTCCTCCAAAAACTCCATTCTTCCACCACTGAGCATGTTACCTAGCTAGATCATGAAATGTCTGCAAGAAAGCCCCCCAGCTCGGAGATTATTAAGACTCCACAGTCCCCCATCCTCCTTCCCACCTTTTCTTCCTCTTCACAAACCCCCACTCCTTCTAGCCCTGATGACGTTCCCTAGTTGGGTCCCAAAACTTCTGCAAGGAAAACACACACACACACACCAACCTTGCTTAACAAAGGACATCCTGGGCTTCTGCAGCCGGTTTCCACTTCTGGACCGCTGGAAGATCGCGTTGCCAAGCGGAGGAAAAAACTACCCCATTGCGGTACATTTCCGATCGACGGGTTGTCAGGTTCCATTCACAACCTCCTTGTCCTGTTTTTACGGCAGAAACCAGAGATTTGCTGAAGGAATTCCCGCAGCCGAAAAACCTTCTCAACAGCGTCATCGGACGAGCCCTCGGTATCTCCCATGCCAGAGACAAATTAATCTACATCCATTCCAACGGGCCGCGAAAAAAGGTATGTTTTTTTTTAAAAAAAATTCAATTTGACTTTCCTTTTTTTCCTTTAAAAAAAAGGAAATTTAACCAAGGTGCAAAGCCCTGGTTAGATTTCCTATCTGCAGAAACCCAAGAATCCAGGTAGTCCTTAACTTATGATGGTTCACTTTGTGACCAAAGTTAGAGGCACAGGGAAAATAAATTAAAATTCTTGTCAGTTTTTGAGACTTCGATGTTCCTGCGGTCGAGGAATCGAAATTCCGATGCTTGGCAACCAACTCGTCTTTACGACCATCAGAGCATCCCGGGGTGGGGTGGGGGGGAAATCCTGTGATCCCCATTTCACAACCTCCTGATGAGTAAAGGCGCCGGGTGTGTGGGGGGGAAGCCAGATTCACTTTCACAACCTTGTTTCAAAGAGGAAGACGCCAATTGAGACAGCAATTTATTTTGTTGAATCAGAAATTTGTTTGGTGAGTCTTTTTACGACTTTCCTGGCCACCTTTGTTAAATGGCAAAAGGTCGTTAAGTGAATCTGGTTTTCCCCTTTGCTTGTCAGAAGGTTGCAAAACGGGGATGTGTTGATCCTAGGACGTTACAGCCGTCGTGCATATCAGTCGGTTGTCGAGCATCCGAATGCAAATCACGTGACATGGAAACAGTTGTGTTAATCCCTTTTTTTCCAGGGACATAACTTGGAATAGTCACTAAATGAACTGTTGTAAGTTGAGTACTATGTGTATTGACAGTGATTCAATTAACAATCGTGGCAAGAAAGGGCTTAAAATGGGATAAGGCTCTTTTAACACGGATTAACGACTGCAGTGTGCAGCCCCCATTAAAGTCATAAGCCAAGGATGAACTGCTTTGAGTGCTTTCTGTAACGACTTAATGACCGCAATGGGGAGACTCCCATGATGGTCATAAATCAAGGATGGACAAGTTTGCTTGGCCGCTTTCTGTCGTGAATTAATGACAAGTGGGGAGGACTAAAAGTAGTTTCCTTAACAATTTTCCATCACGACTTAACGACTGCAATTGGGGAGCATTCATTGTTGTCCTAAGACAGTCTCTCTCAACCTTGATGACTTTTAAGTCCTGTGGACTTCAACTCCCAGAATCCCCTCAGCCAGCTGGGCTTGAAGTGGGCAGGACTTAAAAGTCGCCAAGGTTGAGAAACACTGTCCTAAGTGGAGGATGGACGGATACTTTTGCTCGACCGCTTTTCTCTGACGACTTAACGACTGCAATGTGGCGCTTCCGTTATGGTTGTAACTCAACAATGTACGGTTTCCGGTGCCCCGCTTAGCGACTGCAATGGGGAGGTTCCGTCGCGGTCGTAAGCGGAGGGCAAATGATTCAGGCCTGGCTCTTCCTCTCCCCCCCCAGAAAGTCACGCTGCTCATCAAGTGGCCCAAAAATGTGGAAGTGGAAGGCTATGGGACCAAGAAGATTGACGCGGAGAGACAGGCGGCCGCCGCCGCTTGCCAGCTCTTCAAGGTGGGAATTTCGGGGTGGGTTTTGCACCCACACCCCTTCTAGGAGGGGGGTCAAGGTCTTTCCTTTTAGCGGCACTCGAAGGTCGCGGGAACAATTAACAACGGGAAGGATCCCAATGGGCCACCGTTGTGTGGTTTCATTTCCTCGCGGACGTCTCATGACCCAGTTAGGGAACATCATCCCTGTTAGGAGGAGGAGGAGACTGTTGTTTGTTTAGGAAACGCCTGCAAGGAAACCACAGTCCTCCTCCTCCTCCTCTCAATCCTTCCTCCTTTCTAACACTGATGGTGTTTCCTAGTTGGGTCATGAGACGTCTGCAAGGAAGCTGCCAAGTTAAGAGAGCACTAAGGACCCCACAGTCCTTCCTCCTCCTTCTTCCTCCTCTTCCTCCTGCAAGCCTCCCTCCCTTGTAATACTGATGATGTTCCGTAGTTGGATCATGAGATGTCTGCAAAAAAATCACCAAGCAGAGAACATCATCATCGATCATCGTCCCTCCTCCTCATCTTTCTCCTCCTCCCCGCAAACTCCTTCTCCCTTCTAGCACTGATGTTGCTCCCTAGTTGGGTCACGAAACGTCTGCAAGAAAACCACCAAACTCAAAGAGAACCCAGGACCTAGAAGCTTATGTCCACCTAGCTTGTCCTCTGTTGTGCCGTCCAAAGTAATTTCTTTCATTCCTCCCTCTTTCTTTCCCTCCTTTCTTTCTCTCCCTCCTTCCTTCCTTTCTTTCTTTCTCTCCCTTTCCTTCTCCCTCTTCCTTTCTCCCCCCTTTTTTCCTTCCCTCCTTTCTTTCTTTCTCTCTCTCTCTCCCTCTTCCTTTCTCCTCCCTTTCTCCTTCCCTCCCTCCTTTCTCTCTCCCCCTCTTCCCTCTCCCTCTTCCTTTCTCCCCACTTTCTCCTTTCCTCCCTCTTTTCTCTCCCTCTTTTCTCTCCCTCCATCTTCCTTCCCCCCTTTCTTTCTTTCTTTCTCTCCCTCCTTCCCTCCCTTCTTTCTCTCCCTCCTTCCCTCCTTTCTTTCTCTCCCACCCTTTTCTTCTCCTTCTTTCTTTCTCCCCCTTTCTCCTTCCCTCCCTCCTTTGTTTCTCTCCCTCCATCTTTCTTTCTTTCTCTCCCTCTCTTTCCTTCTCCCTCTTCCTTTCTTCCCCCTTTCTCCTTCCCTCCCTCCTTTCTTTCTCTCCCTCCATCTTCCCTACTTTCTTTCTCTCACCCCCTCTCCCTCTTCCTTTCTCCCACCTTTCTTTCTCTCCCTCCTTTCTCTCTTCCTCTTCCTTTCTCTCCCCTTTTCCCTTCTTTCCCTCCCTCTTTCTTCTGCCTCCCCCACTCCAGGGATGGGGGCTGCTGGGACCCCGAAACGAGCTCTTCGACGCCGCCAAGTACCGGATTCTGGCCGAGCAGCTGGGCTGCGCCGAGAAGAAGTGGTTTGCCGAAAGCCACTGGCGCTCCAAATCCGGCCCTTCCCTGGCCGACCTCTCGACCTGCTGGCGACGGATGGAGCCCGAAGACCCTGTGCAGCCCCTGGAGCACAGCCCCCTCCCCAAGCCCCTCCGAAGTGAAGAGCTGGAGGAGGGGGAGCTGGAGGAAGGGGAGCTGGAGGAGGGGGAGCTGGAAGAAGACGGCATCGACCTGCACAACGGCCTCTCCATGGGGCGGCCAGGTGCTCAGACCCCACCCAGGGACCTCAGGTAACGGCCTCGGTGCTCTCCGCCTGTCCGTTGAGTTTCTGCCTCTTGTCACCCAACCTCCTTGCCGTCACCCGACAAATGCGCGAACGACAAAAGCGCGGCGCTAAAACCGCGATGTCAAAAGCGCGCCGACAACAGCGCGCCGACAGAAGCGCGATTTAAGTTAAGGTTAGGGTTAGGTTTAGGGTTTGGTTTAGGGTTTAGGGTTACAGCGCGCTGTTGTCGGCGCGCTTCAGCGCTCATTCGTCGGCGCGGTTTTGTTGGCGTAATTTTGTCACCACGGTTTAGTCAGGCGCGGTTTTGTCGTTCGCGCATTTGTGGTGGAACCCCTCCTTGCTGGGTGCAACCTCTGAGCAGGCTCAAGTTTGGGGTTCCTTCACCTGGAAACGCCCGTCAGAAAAGATTTCTGGGAGTTGGAGTCCTCTCCTCTTAAAGCATAGCCAACTGGGGGATTCTGGGAGTTGGAGTCCTCCCCTCCTAAAGTATCCCGGCTGGGGATTCTGGGAGCGGAAGTCCTTCCCTCTGAAACCTTACAAACCCGGGTGAATTCTGGGAGTTGAAGTCGCACCTGCTTAAACCTTCGATCCCGAGAAGCCAACAACCTCCCTGCAAGGCAGCCTTAATCCCCCCCCCCCCCCCCCCCGGGGAACATTCTAGAACACCCGGCAACTCCTGCTGGACAATTGTGATGCAACATGAGCAGGCCTGACCCTGCTTGGAGAGGACGATGGGCCTGATTGGGAAGGGGCTGGATGATAGTCCATTGTCCCCCACGCCTCTCAAATGTGGGTCGCTCAGCGAGGACTGTTGATCCTCCGTTTGTGGGTTGAAGGAAGAACCAGAATGGGGGTTGGAGAGAAGGAAGGAGTTGTGGGGTTTTTGCGGGGTGGCACAGGAGGAAGGTCTTCGGTTGGGTGGTGGGCACAGCCTCATGGGCCTCCAGACCTCAACCTTCCGTCATAGAGCCAGTCCTTGACTTACGGCCCAGTCGACCTCATTTACCTCCCTGTCGGTAAATGAGACGGGTGAGTGGTGCCACCTTCTCCTTCGCCGAGTGAATCCCCGCGGTTGTTAAGTGAGTCATACAGTTGTCAAATGAATGGTCGCAACGGGGGATCATGTGTCTCTAGGAAGGTGCACAACCGTCATAAATACGAGTCAGTGCCAAACGTTGGAGTTTCGATCATGTGACCAGAGGGGTCACCGTCATACGTGTGAAAATTGGTCATTTCACTTTTTCCACTGTGAAAAATGGTGATAAGTCATTTTCTTAGTGTGAATAATGGTTCTAAGTCACTTTTCAATGAAAATCAACTCTGAGTAACTATACTAACTTCTTGTAGTTGACTTGTGAGTAGGATGCGAGGATTTTAATAGAGGTAGTCCTTGACTTACAACCATTCATTGAGGGCCCTGAAACAAGTTGTCTTGGACTTTTTTCCCCACACTTACGACCGTTGCAGGGTCTCACGTGATCAAAATCCACACACTTGGCTGCTGACTCACAATCACGACAGTTATAGCATCCTGGGGTCCCCATGATCCCCTCTTGAGACCTTCTGACGGGCCAAGACAATGGGGAACTCAGATGCGCTTAACGACTGTGTTCCTAACTTAACAACCGTGGTGATTCGCTTAACGACTGCAGCGTGAAAGGGCGTAAAACGGGGCAAAAGTCACTCAGCAGGCATTTTGCAGCTTGGAGCTCAATTGTGGTCGTAGATTGAGGACTTGCAGCCCATTGTAACTTTGAACGGCCTTTAAACCGTCGATTGTTAAGCGAGGACTACCTCTCATGTCGAGCCCTGGTTGAAATGGGGCTAGTCCTCGCCTTAACGACCACTGCCGAGCTCCAACTCTCCACGGCTCAGGGCGAAAAATCCAGTCTCAAGTCCCTTTTCTCAGCCCCCGATGGTCGCTAAATGAACAGTTGTAAGTCGAGGACTCCCTGCGCGCTCCCAGTAATAAAACAGGTGACGGCAGCAAACGGAGTGCAGACCAACCAAACACACAAAGACACACACAACCTTTTCTTTCCCCGCGCAGGGACGCGCTCCTCGATGGAAATGACCGACGACAACACCGCCCTGCGCGCCCTGACTCAGTTTCCCTGCCGAAAAACCTCCTTGCCCAGGTCATCCAGATCGCCACCCTCGTCTTCCACCGTCAAGGTGAGTCGCGACTTTATGAGCGGGATGTTCGTGTGCTTCGGGGGGGGGGCGTGGTTTCCGGGCAAACCGGAGGATGCAAACCTGGCTTGTCGCTTCCACAGGAGTACATGCAGTTCCGCACCGTCGGCACCAAAACCAAGATCTGCAACTGACCTTGCGCTGGCCCTGCCCTTTGACCTTCGCGGCCAAGGGGCGTCGCAAAGTGGAGGCGGAGAACAGGCTGCCGCCTTGGCCTGTCAGAAGTTCAAGGTGAGCCTCCCGCCAACCAGATGGAGAAGATACTATAGAGGCAGTGTTTCTCACCGTGGGGACTTTAAGTCCTGTGGACTTCAACTCCCAGAATTCCCCAGCTGGCTGGGGAATTCTGGGAGTTGAAGTCCACAGGACTTAAAGTCCCCACGGTTGAGAAACACTGCTAGAGAGTATTACAGAATTGTACATTACGAAATGTTACAGAATTGCTGAATGTTGCAGAATTACACGCTACCGAATTACCAAATAGTAATGAATTTTAACGAATTACCAAATATTACACAGTATCAGAATATCGCGGAACGATACATAGCATTACGGAATCGCCAAATATTTCCCTGATTTCTGGGGACTCCCGTATCCCCCTCCTTCCCTCCCTCCCATCCAGAGTCTCGGTTTGGTCGACAAGACAACACCCGCTGAGCCATGCCATGTACAACATGACGTCCTTGCGGGAGCTGGGGGAGAACCAGAGGAAGCCCTGCCACATCAAAGTCCCCGAAGCCACGCTGCGCAAGATCGAGAACTACTTGAACCACGTAAGTCGGGCTGAGGTCCCCAGCAGATGGTGAGAGGGACGCGATTGCAGGGAGTCCTTGTTTGGCGACCACATAGCCACCCGACATTTCCGCCAGGGGGCTACCTTTGCGAAGGGAGTTTCATCCCGTTTTACGGCAGTTTACCCCACAGCGATTAGCCGCTGCGGTTGTGAAGTTAGCCGCGCGGCGTTAAGCGGATCCGTCTTCCCCTTGGTCGCCAAAGGGGATCCCACAATCCCCTTTGGATGCTGCGACCTTCGTAAATATGAGCCCAAGGCCTGAATTTGATCACGTGAACACGGAGATGCTGCAACGGTCATAAATGTGAAACACACAGTCACAGCTTTCAGTGCCGTTGTAACTTGGGACGGTCCCTCATTGAACTGTTGCACATCCAGATGGATGGACGGATGGAGAGAGATGATAGAGAAAGATGATAGAGAAAGATAGAAAGAATAGCAGATAGGTATGGATGGATTAGAGAGAGAAAGATAGGAAGACAGAATAGATAGATAGATAGATAGATAGATAGATAGATAGATAGATAGATAGATAGATAGATAGATAGATTATATATATATTATATATATACACATACATATATACATATATACATATACATCATATACATATACATCATATACATATACAAATACAACATATACATATACAACGTATACATATACATATGCATATACATATACATATACATATACATATACATATATATATATATATATATATATATATATATATATATATATATGATGGACAGACAGACAGATGTGGATGGATGGATGGATGATAGCTTGTGTATACATATACAAATCACCTGACGGGGGATATAACGATGGTTGTAAGTGTGAAAAACTAGCTGTTTCAGGGCAGTTGTAACTTCAAACAGCCACTAAACAAATGGTCGTAAGTCGAGGGTCCCTTTATTCAGGATGGAACAACCCCATCCTCTCTACCAGGCTGATAGCTCACCCGGGTGCCTTGCCATATTGCAATACGAAACCCCCTCCTCTTTTTCTCCTCAGTATCCTGTTGACTCCCGGGACTCTCGACCGCCCCGCCTGACGGACGACGTGATGAACCTGAGCAAGGAGAGTGGCGGTGCCCTGAGCGATGCCATCACGGGCAAAACCTACATCCCCCTCTCCGAATCGGAAGAGGTCCGTCTCAGCCAGAACCCTCCTGGCGCTCTGGAAACGGCGGGGGAAACCTGTGGCAGGACAGCCACTCGCTCCCCGTGGACTCCCACAAGGAGCCATCCTCTCGGCTGTGGAGCAGCACCCGGTGGTGGTGATCGCCGGAGATACTGGCTGCGGGAAAAACCACCCGTATCCCCCAGTTGCTGCTGGAACACTTCATCCTGGAAGGGCGTGGTGCCCAGTGCAATGTGGTGGTCACTCAGCCCCGTCGGATCAGCGCCATTTCCGTGGCTCAGCGCGTGGCCCAAGAGCTGGGCCCCAGCCTGCGGCGGAACGTCGGGTACCAGGTGCGGCTGGAGAGCAAGCCGCCATCCCGCGGGGGCGCCTTGCTCTTCTGCACCGTGGCATCCTGTTGCGGAAACTGCAAGGCAACCCCCGGCTGGAAGGGGTCAGCCACGTGATCGTGGACGAGGTCCACGAGCGGGACGTGAACACCGACTTCCTGCTCATCCTCCTGAAGGGGATTCAGAAGCAGAACCGGCAGCTGCGCCTGGTCCTGATGAGCGCCACGGGGGACAACCAGCGTTCTCGCAGTATTTCGGGGACTGTCCCGTAGTCAAAGTGCCGGGTTTCATGTATCCGTCAAGGAATACTACCTGGAGGACATTATGTCCATGGTCGGCCGGCATCGTCACTACGAGATCAAGGTGGGCTCTGGAGCGATCAAAGGGGCAGGCAGGAGACGGTGGGGACACCACTCGGAAATGGGCAATCGAGAGGTCGATGTGGTTGCGTGGACGGACGGATGGATGGTTAATAGGCAGAGAGAGAAAAAGAGAGAGAGAAATAAGACAGGGAGAAAAATAAATACGGATGGTTGTATAGGTAAATAATAGATGAACCGATACAGATAGAGAGAGAGAGAGATGGGTAAGTAGATAATGGATAAATAGGAATAGAGATTAAAATACTTAGGGTAGATAATTAATCGACAGGGATAGAGAGTTACAAATAAAGACAGAAAAATACATACAAATAGATGGATGATAGTTGTAAATACATGTATATGGCTATCCGTGTCTAGCTTAGCGACATAAATATTGGAGTCAATTTTGGTTGTAAGTCGAGGACTGCCTGTCCCATCTCTCTCCCACCCCCCAGCAATCGGATGATGAATGCATCGTGGACCTTGAGCTGATCGCCGATCTCGTCCTTCAGATCAATGCCCACGGCGAACCAGGTGGGTGGGCCCGCTCCGTCCCCCTGTCACTCAGCCATGGTGGGGGTCTCCAGAGAAGAGGGGGGGCTGCTTGGTTGACACCTAGGACGCTGGCAGCAACCCGTATCAACCACCAGCACCAGTCAGCGATACTTGTGATAGATTTTTTAAGTGTTCAGTTAACTGAATTTCATGTTTAATGAGTAAAAAGAGATGATAATTCATGCTTAATGAATAAAGTATATATAGTAATAAAAATAGCAATAAAGGAGAATATTTGTAGTTAGGGATTTAGATGAGGATCCTGGTGCTTTCTCAGCTTGGCCATTTTCTGGCGGATGTTTCATGACCTGACTGTGTAAGATCATCAGGGGCAGAAGGGTGTGGGATTTGTGTAGATGAGGAAGAGGAGGAAGGACTGTGGGGTCCTTGGTGCTCTCTGAGCTGGGTGGTTTTTCTTGCAGACGTTTCATGACCCAACTAGGGAACATCATCCGTGCTAGAAGGAGAGGGGGGATTGTGTAGAAGTGGTGGAGGTGGAGGAGGGCAATGACTGTGAGGTCGTTGGGGCCCTCTGAGCTTGGTGGTTTCCTTTCAGACCACCTCCTGGTGGCAAGGAGTTCCACTGGTTAATTTGTCTCCTGCCTTCGGATGCTTTGGGGAAGAGGTGGAAAAAAACCCCTCCCTCTTCTTTGGGGCAGCCCCTCAAATATGGGAAGATTGCTTTCATGTTACTCCCTAATTCTTCCTTTCGTGAAACTGGAGGTGCCGTGTCCTCTCTTCACAGGTGGCATCCTCTGCTTCCTTCCGGGCTGGCAGGAGATTAAAGGGGTCCAGCAGCGTCTTTTGGAAATCCTGGGGTCTCACAACAGCCGCTACCTTATCTTACCAGGTGAAAAAGAGGCTAGCCCCCCACCCTCCGTTGCTTTCCGGGGTGGGCCTGCAGCCGAGGCCAACGAAAATGTTGCGGCCGTATCTGGCGTGTGCTATTAACTATAAAGACAGGGTTGGTCCGGGTGAACGATGCGCCCGAGGCGGATGGTTGTGTTCATCTTCCTCCTCCTACCCCCCACCCCCATATTTTTTTTAGTTCATTCCAATATCCCAATGATGGACCAGCAGAGCATCTTCCCCCGGCCTCCCCCCGGCGTGCGGAAAATCGTCCTGGCCACCAACATTGCCGAGACCTCCATCACCATCAACGACATCGTGCACGTGGTTGACAGCGGGACCCACAAGGAGGAGCGCTACGATCTGAAAACCAAGGTTGGCTCTGTGAACCGTGTTTGGGGGGGGGGGGGCTCTTCCTCAAAGAGAGGGTGGGCTATCCTCCCCCCCTTCCCATGATTAAATCGGTAGGCGCTGGCAGACACACACGTGTGCGGTCCCTGCGGGTTCCCCGGGATCAAGGTTAGGGTTAAGGTTATGCATTAGGGCTAGAGTTAGGTTTAAAGTGAGGTCTAGGCTAGGGTTACGGATTAGGGTTAGGGTAGGATTAGGGCTAGGGTTATTGCTAGGGTTAAGTTTAAGTTTAGATTTAAGGGTAGGGGTAGGGTTATTCCTAGGGTAAGGTTTAAGGTTAGGGTTAGGATTCCTTCTTAAAACTCCTAATGTTGGAGGCACCCACTTCTTATGTCAAGCAATTCACTTGTTTGTCTTCCCCGTCAGGAAGTTTCTCCTTCGCTCCCCCTTTGTTTTTCTCCCCACGACGAGTTTCCCTCCGTCTTCCCCACTTCCCAGGTTTCGTGCTTGGAGACCGTCTGGGTGTCAAAATCGAACGTCATCCAGCGACGAGGGCGTGCCGGGCGCTGCCAGTCCGGTTTCGCCTACCACCTCTCCCTCGCAGCCGCCTGGACCGCATGCCTACCTACCAAGTGCCGGAAATTCTGCGCACAGCCTCTGGAGAACCTGGTGGTGCAAACCAAGATCCACCAGCCAGAGAAGACGGTTAGATTTCGGGCCAATCCTTGTCTGTCGTTTTCCCCTGTTTCCGGTCATGGTCGCGAGTGAGCCGAGATCTTTGAATGTGCGAGAGGGCACAGGGGAGAGTTCCTAGAGGAGGCTTTCTGATGTTTTAGACTCGCTTAGGACAGAGGTACCCTACTAGCGTCCAAACCCCTTGCCCAAACAGGAGACCCTTACGGAATGACAAGAGTTGGAAGAGACCTTGGAGGTCATCTAGTCCAACCCAATGCTCGAGCAGGAGACCCCTACAGAATCACAACCGCTGAAAGGAATCCTAGAGGCCATCTAGTCCAACCCCCTGCTTAAGCAGGAGACCCTTTACGGAATGGCAGAATCAAAGACTTGAAGGGTACCTTGGAGGTCATGTAGTCTGACCCACCCACCCCACACACCCCCGCTCACCCAGCTTACTCTTAGGGATGATACAATCACACAGTTGTAGTGGACCTCAGAGGTCATCTAGTTCATTGCCTTGCTCCAGCAGGAGATCCTTACGGAATCATAAAATGACAGAACTGGAGGGGACCTTGGAGGTCATCTAATCTGACCCCATGCTCAAGCCCGAGACCCTTAAAGAATAACAGTTGGAAGGGACCTTGGAGGGTCTACTAGTCCAACCCCCTGCTCGAGCAGTAGACCTTCACAGAATGACAAAAGGAGGGTACCTCAGAGGTCATCTAGTCCAAACCCCTCCTCAAACAGGAGACCCTTAGAAGTTAGAGAATAAGATAGTTGGAAAGAGACTTTGGAAGTCATCTAGTCTGGCCCCCTGCTCAGGCAGGAGACCCTTACAGAATCACAGTTACAAAGGATCTTGGAGGTCATCTAGTCCAACCCCCTACCCCCGTTCAAGCCCGGTAGACCCTTACCCAATCCTGGAATAGCATCCAGCTATGGGGATCTCCCATCACTGGAGCCTCTTAAGAAGAGACCGGACGGCCACTGGTCCAGAAGGCCCTACGGTCCTCCTGTGCGGACAGCGGGTCAGACTAGAGGACCTCCAGGGACCCCTCTCCGTTCCCATTTCGATTGAATTGCGTTTGCTTTCTCCCTGCAGGCTGTCGAGTTCCTCTCCAAAGCCCGGACAGCCCCGACATCAAAGCGGTGGACGAGGCCGTCATCCTCCTGCAGGAGATCGGTGAGTTTCCGGGGGAGACAAGAGGCGGCGTCGGCGATTCCCGTTCCCACCTCTCGGCCTGCTCACCCCCCACTTCCCTCTTCCCCAGGAGTGCTGGACTCCCGAGAGGCCCTGACCACGCTGGGCAAGCGCCTGGCCCGATCTCCACCGACCCCCGCTGGCCAAGCCATCGTGCTGGCCTCCATCTACCGCTGCATCCAGCCCCTCCTGCTCATCGTCTCCTGCCTGACCCGCGACCCCTTTAGCAGCAGCATGCAGAACCGAACGGAGGTGGACAAGGTGAGGGAGGCCCCCCGCCCGGGGTGAGGGGGTGGGGGCTTTCTCCTAGAGCAAGGGGTTGGACTAGATGACCTCGAGGTCCCTTCCCACTCTGTTGTTCCGTAAGGGTCTCCTGCTGGAGGCAGGGGGCTGGACTACATGACCTCCCAGGTCCCTTCCATCTCTGTCATTCAATGATTCTGTAAGGGTCTCCTGGTCAAGCAGGGGTTGGTTGGACTAGATGATCTCCCAGGTCCCTTCCAACTGTGATTCTGAAAGGGTCTCCTGCTCGAGCAGGGGCTGGACTACATGACCTCCCAGGTCCCTTCCATCTCTTGTCATTCAATGATTCTGAAAGGGTCTCCTGCTTGAGCGGCGGGCGGGACTACATGACCTCCCAGGTCCCTTCCATCCCTTGTCATTCAATGATTCTGAAGGGTCTCTGCTTGAGCGGCGGGCGGGACTACATGACCTCCCAGGTCCCTTCCATCCCTTGTCATTCAATGATTCTGAAAGGGTCTCCTGCTTGAGCGGCGGGCGGGACTAGATGGCCCCCGGAGGTCCCTTCCGACTCCGTGAATCCTCTCGTTCTTTGCGACGGTTGCTCCGTAGGCCAAGGCCGTGCTGAGTCGCGAGAGCGGCAGCGATCACTTGGCCTTTGTGCGGGCCGTGGCGGGCTGGGAGGACATCCTGCGGCGCCGAGACAGCCGCGCTCGTGACGACTATCTGCAGGATTACTCGCTCTACGCCCCCAGTTTGCGCTTCATCAATGGTGAGCGGCTGACTTTTTCGAGCGCGATTGACCCCTCCATTTCCTAATTCTCATTTTCTTGTTTTAGCGCTGGCAACAGCCCTTAGATTTATACACCTCAGTGCTTTTTCAGCCTTTCTAAGAGTTTTAGAGAATCAGCATGTCACCCCTTCTCCCCCAACCACCTGGGTCCTTGTTTTGCAACCGTGGAAGGACGCAAGGTTGAATTCACCTTCAGCTCCTGCAGATGGGAGCTGTAATATTTGCGTTCTAAGCACTGTGGTCCCATGGCTCACTCTCCAGGGAAGGAAGGAAAGATGGAGGGAGGGAGGAAATGGATGTCGGAGAGAGGAAGGAGAGGAAAAAGGGAAGGGAACAAAGGAAGAAGAATGTGTGGTTAGGAAAAAAAGGAAAAGGAGAGGAAAGGAGGGACGATGAGGGAGAAAGGAGATGGATGGGGAAAGAGTAGATGGGTGAAAGGAAGGAAGGAGGTGGGGAGTTGGGAAGAAAGGAAAGAAGGATACAAAAAGGAAGGAGGGAGGAATTATGGGGAAGGGTGGATGGAAGGATGGAAGGAAGGAGGTGAGGAGTTAGGAAAGAAAGGAAAGAAGGATACAAAAGGAAGGAGGGAGGATTATGGGGAAGGGTGGATGGAAGGAAGGAGAGGTGGGGAGTTAGGAAGAAAGGAAAGAAGGATACAAAAGGAGGGAGAGGGAGGAATTATGGGAAGGGTGGATGGAAGGAAGGAGATGGCGAGTTAGGAAGAAAGGAAAAGAGGGGGAGAGGAAGGAAGGAGATGGATGGGTCCTCATTCTGCCAATCTTGGGAGGACGGAGTGCTGTTGTAACTTCAAATGGCCACCAAAGAAATGGACAAACCCTCGTTGGCCACTGGCATGGATTTACGATCTGCCCTCTGGGGCATTCTGGGAGTTGAAGTCCTCCGGTCTTTTAAAAGTTTGGAGACTCCCTTGCTGGACGGATGTTTCCTTCCTCCGGGTCTTTACTCCTCTGTGGTTTTCTCCTCCCCCTCCCCTCCCCCCCCCAGGCCTGGTGAAGCAGTTTTCCGAGAACCTCTACGAGGCCTACCTAGTGCCGACTCCCTCGGACTGCCTCCTGCCCTCGTCCGTCTGCAACCAGCACAGCGAGGAGGAGGAACTGGTGAAGGGAGTTCTGATGGCCGGCCTGTACCCCAACCTCATCCAGGTGAGAGAGAGAGGGAGGTTTGCTTGCAGATTTTTCGTGATCCAACTAGGGGACATCATCAGTCCTAGAAGGGAAAGAAGTTGTTGGTGGAGGAGGAGGAACAGACAGTGGGGTCTGTGGTCCTCTCTGAGCTTGTTGGTTTCCTTGCAGACGTTTCATACCCATGTTGGCTACAACATCAGTGCCAGAAGGATGTGGGGGGTTGCTCTTATTTTTCTGTCCTAGAGGTGGGCATCATGAGTGGGGTCTTTTCTGCGGAGGGTCCTTGTGGAATCTCATCTCTAGCTCTACTCCAGATTCCACCTCGGGAGGGGGGGGGGCTCAGTGGCTTTGGCTAACGGGGGCCTTTGTTGAGAAACAGGGAGTCTTCCTCTTTTCCATCGAGGTTCTTGCAAAGCATGGGTTACCGCAGTGATGGCTAACCTTTTTGCCATCACGTGCTAAAAGCGCACGCGGGCATGCCCACACCCATAATTCTATGCGTGTGACACCCCAAATAGACCTGTTTTTCGCCCTCCCCAGGATCCAGAGGCTTTCTAGGATCTTCTGGGGCGAAAATGGGCTCCCCCCGCCCAGAGGGCCTCCCTCAAGAGGGCGAAAAAACAGCTGAAAACGAAGGCCAACACCTTCTTACCCTAACAAATGGCTCTGTGTGCCACGGGTTTCGCCGCCATCATGGGGCTACGGAGTCCTGTGTGGGAGGACCTTCCGATGCGTTGGAAAAGCCCCTAATAGAAATGTTCCCTTTTCTTCCAGGTCCGGCAAGGGAAGGTGACCAGACAGGGCAGTTCAAACCGAACAGCTACACGTACCGGACCAAGGCAGGGACCGTCCTGTTACATAAATCGACGATCAACAGGTAGGCGAGTCGGTCCCTCCTGGGACGCCAAACAGTTGGACAGATGAGCACAAACCAGAGGTGAGACACTCCTCTCCTTGTCCCCCTCAGGGAGTCCTCCAAGCTGTATAGCCTTGGCTGACCTACTTCATGGCAGTCAAATCTAATGGCGGTGTCTTCGTGCGTGACTCCTCGCAGGTGCATCCGCTCGCCGTGCTGCTGATGACCGATACGGACGTCTATGTGCGGGGTGAGAAATTGGAAATCCTCCCATACAGAGTTATTCCTCAACATACGACCATAATTGAGCCCCAGATTTCCATTGATAAGTGAGATGTTAAGAGACTTTGCCCCGTTTTTACAACTTTCCTTGACACGGTGGTTAAATGAATCACCACAGATGTTAAGTTAGTAACAGCATCATTAAGTAAATCTGGCTGCTGTGTAGACTATGTTTGTTAGAACAGGGTGTCCAAAGTCGTAGGCCAGATACGTCATTGGCTGGCCACGCCCACCCAGTTTAGCGAAGGGGGAAAGTTGCGATACAACATGTGACGATGCCGTGACGATACAAATTTGACATCCCTGTGTTAGACAGTCACAAAAAGAGATCATGTAATCCTGGGACACTGCAACTGTCATAAATACAGTCTGTTGCCAGGCGTTGGAATTTTGATCACATGTCCACAAGAATGCTTCAATGGTTGTAAGTGTTGGAATCAACCATAAGTAACTTTTTCAGTGTAGTCGTAAGTTCAAGCGGCTACTAATTGAATTGTTTTAAGTCGATATATCGCATATAATTGGATTTTTTAAAAACACATAAATTAATATATGAAGATTATCATCCTTAAGTGTACCCTCTCTTCACCTCTCTTTGTTCATTTTCCCCAAGACGACGGCTGGCGTGCCACCATCTCCCTGGTGGACAGCGACCTGCTGGTGCTGGAAGGTGATTCGTACACCATACGGCTGCTCCGCGACTTCCGGTGGCCCTCTCCCGGATGGTGGAAACCTGTCTCTGTTACGAGATGGCGGCCATTCCCAGCGACCTCCACCAACAACACAGCCAGCTCTTGGATATCCTGGTGGACCTGCTGAAAGGCCCTTCCGCCAACTTCGCGCCTAGGATATGGCCCCGAGGACTTGTAATTTGTACAAAGATGTTGAGATATGTTTATTTAAATAAAGTTCTATTTATCCCTTGTGACACCTCTCGCTTCCCAGAGCCGGCCCGACTGTGGTTGGTGTCGGCCCGCCATGGTGGGAGACAGCACCCTGTATCTTCCTCCAAGCTGTAGGCGAAGCATGATGGTCGCACGCCTGAAGACAGTGTGGGTCGGATGGTCTTGGCTCACCCCCTGGGCTCGTGCGGTCCTGACCGTACGGGGTTCACGCACAAGGTCGGATTTTATCCGCTCCGTTGAGAACGGGCTGGCTGGCGGCCCATTCCAGGCGCTTGGGATGACGACGTGAGACGAACCAATGTCCGGATTCAAGAACACTGGATAGGGTTAGGCTACTTTTGGAAGACTTTCGTGCTGTAGTTTTTCAGGGGGGCTTCGTCCTGTGCTCCCTGAATCACCGCTCATGTGCAGGCGGGAGACCCCGTTCTTACTAGGATTATCCGAGCAGGGGAAACTCAAGAGGCATCGCCGCACATGGAGTCATAACTAGGTTTCTGGAACTTGTTATGTTTCTCGTTGAGTAGGATCAGTTCAGTGGCCTAGGAGCCTCCTTTCCCCCCCAAAATAGAGGTGAGAGGCTACCTAACATTCTCGTTAGCCCATCCTCTTGCATGCCAGCTCTCAGCTTCCACTTGGCGAGTCTGCCAGGAATATGACCCAGGGGAACGGCGCTTGTATCTCGCCGCATGGGAATAGCATCTGTGCCCTGTGTTGTAGATGCATGGATTGAGGGCAGCAGCGGCCAATTAAAGGACTACCTCAATGTCTTCTTGTGAGGACCCCCTTAATGAGAGAGGCGGGGTTTCTCCGTTCAAGCCGGGATGGTGGCATCTACGGGAGCAAATGGGACGACTAGTTTCGTTGCAGACGAGGCTGTTTCTGACGACTTAACCTCTCGTCGGTCTACAGCAGGGATGTCAAACTCGATTTCCTTGAGGGCCGCAGAAGGGTTTTGTTTGACTTCGGGAGTGGGGGGGGGGTGGCCAGCTCCACATCGCAGGCTCTGTTTTCTGGCGCGGTGGTCTCCTGCAGCTCTGCAGCCAGCCAAAATGAAGCTGGGGAAGGCGCGTGGCCTGCCCGAGCTCCGTTTTCACTAACAGAGGGTGCAGGAGGCCACCGCGGTCAAAAACAGCACGGTAGGGTCACGCAGAGGGGTACTTTGGGCCGATCCTTCACTGTTTCCAGGGCAGCGGTGCAGGCCAGATCTAAGCACCCTGCGGGCTTGGAGTTTAACACACCCCTTGTCTATAAACAGCCTCGTTCTCTCGTCCGGAACAAGCCGCCCCAGTCGCTCTCGTAGACGCCACCATCCCGGTTTGGGTGCTTAACCATGATTTCCGTGCAAGAAAGATGGAGGCAGCTTTGCCCACATTGGGTGGGAGAAGGTGTAGATTGTGACACTGCCCCTCTTCTGAAATGGGGCAATCGCCAAATTTCGGACGTGAATCGGCGACTTTTTTCGGGAGAGCGCAAGTTGGCTATTTCCCCTGAGACTTCCTTGAGTGCCCCGAGGGCTGCTGGGAATATCCTCGAAACGTACCTGTGACTCGATGCTCGCATAGGCCATTGGTTGTTACTTGTCCTGCAACCTTTTTACAATCTAGATGAAAGTTAATAAATGGGGATAAAATCAACATTTTATGGCTCTTGTGTTGGGTGTGTCTGTGTCGTTTGTATGCTTTTTATTTTTTGTCTTTTCTAACAAGAAACTCATCCCCTTTTTCTTCTCCTTCCCCAAATGGTGGAGAAGATGCAAAATACCCCGAGATTTTAGGAGTTTTCTTGAGAAACGGCTGGTACAAGTAGTCCTTGTTTTACAACTTAACAATCACGATTTATGACCACGGACAAAATTTCCTTATTAAGTTCCAATTCCACCCGGTTTTACCATCATTTTAACTACCATTTTATTGTGGACGTTGAGCAAATTGCCGCAGTCATTAAGCCGATCATGTTGTTAACCAAAGCAGTGCAGTTGTTAAATGAATCTGGCTTGCCAAGGGACATTTTTCTGCCAATTGTCTACACAAAATGTCACAACATAAATGCCAAAAATCCATGCAACGTAATTGCAAAAACCCACACAAGTCACAGAAAATCCAAATAACGTGCCAAAAATCCATTAAATGTTACAACATAAATGCCAAAAATCCGCACACAATATCACAACGTAAATGACAAAAATCTACACAAAACATCCACATAAACCCAAAAAATGCACGAAAGGTCACAACATAAATGCCAAAAACGACACAAAACATCACAACATAGATGTCAATCCACACAATACAGCACCTAAAATGCCAAAAATCTCACAAAACGTCACCACGTAAAATACCAGCTTGTTGCCCAGTGTGTAAATTGTGATCTCTGAGGTCGTGTTTGTGAGTCACTTAGGCTGTTCTAATTTTGCGTCATCGAAAAATGGTCGTTAGGCCGAGGACGGCTATATATTTCAAATTGGAGTTGAATCATCCGTCAAGAATTTCTAAACATTGTCAGCCTCGCTTTGAGAAGAGGGAGACACAAACAGACTCACAAATCCAGGTGGGCCTTGATTTAACCACCGCAATTCGGCCCCCAATTTCCATCATTTAGCGAAATGTTTCCGAAGTGACTTTTGCCTCATTTGACGACCTTTCCGGCCACTGTTGTTAAGTGAATCTCCGCATTATCCAGTTAGTCATGCTGTTGTTAAGCGAATCAGTGGACATGTGCTCGTTGCAAATGGGAATGCCTCACCCTGCAACGTTGCAACTGTCATAAGTACGAATCGACAGCCGAGTGTCTGAATGTCGATCACGTATGAATAACGTTTTACAGGGACGCCGTAACTCTGAACAGTCACTAAACGAATAGATGTAAGTTTACAACTGCCTGTACTCTGGAAGATACGTTATTTGGGAATATAAATTTTAAATGAAGGTAGGAGATTCATGCCAGCCAGTTGGATTAGGGCAAAAAAGTCAAGATGGCGCTGAAAACGCATACCCCACGCACGGACAGGCCGCTGGTTGTCATGTTGTGTAGGACAAGGTGACTTCTGAATGTTGCCTCCTCGAGTGTCCTTTTTCCAGCCACAATTCAGGGGTGGGGGGAAAGCTATCGAAATGAGAGAATTTCATGTTTCAACTTAACTTTTAAGTTTGAAAATGTAAGGTAGACTTCTCCTGCACCATCCACTCCAATCTTGGACTGAGGGCTTCTGTGACAGATGGACACAGGAGATAAAATGAGGAGGTTTTCCAACCGGTCAGTTTGAATTTCCGGGAAATTTGCATCAGGAGATTCTCAAAATCGATTGGCGAAAGAATAAACATTTATTATGAAATCTGATTTGTGCCAGCAAAAGAAAGCAGAGGAAGAATTGGAGGAATGTAAGAGTAGAGAGAGAGGAAAGGGAAGAAGGGGGAAGGGTAGAGGAGAGGAAGGGGAGGAGAGAAGGAAAGGAGAGGAGGAAGGAAGGAAGAAAGAGAAGAAGGGGGAAGGAAGGAGGGAAGGAAGAGGGAGGGAAGGAAGGAGAGAGAAGAAGGAAGGAAGGAAAAGGGAGGGAAGGAAGGAGAGAAGAAAGGAGGGAAGGAAGGAGGGAATGAAAGGAGAGAAGGAAGGGGGAAGGGAGGAGGAAAGGAAGGAGAGAGGAAGGAGAGAAGGAGAGAAGAAAGGAGGGAGGGAAGGGGGAAGGAGGGAAGGAAGGAGGGAAGGAGAGGAAGGAAGGGAGAAGGAAGGAGGGAAGGAAGGAAGAAGAATAGGATTGTTGTAAATAAGATGGGTTTACGGATGGTAAGAAAGCAATTTCAGGTATATTGTCAACTGTAGGGGAGAAAATTGTTACAAATACATATTATTAATAACAGTTATGAGATCATATAATTGAATGTATATATGAGAAATAAAAATTAAAATATGAGAAAAAAAAGAAATTTCTTTATTACATTCACCCGGCTGTTATTATAGGTGGTTCTTGACTTAATGGCTACAATCGAGACCAAAATTGTCGTCGTTTAGCGAGACAGGTGGGAGGCGAGTTTTTGTATGTTTTAAGCCAAAAAGAATTTCTTTTGTTACATTCACACCACCACTATTACAGATGGTCCTCGATTTAACAACCATGACTGATCCCAAACTTGCTGTTGTTAAGCGAGACAGGAGAGAAGAGAATTTTCCCCCCTTTTTACAAGGTTCTTTTCCACAGTCGTTAAGTGAAATTCAGCGTTGGTTAAGGAGGGGCATGGTCCTGAAGTGAATTTGGCCTCCCTGTTGACTGTCAGACCCACAGAATGCTACAACTGTCATAATTATGTCAATTGCCAAGAGTCTCCCAGCCAAGAGGGGAGGACTTCCACTCCCAGAATCCCCCATCCAGGTTACTTTAAGAAGAACCGAGGTGGCGCAGTGGTTATAGTGCAGTACTGCAGGCCACTTCAGCTGACTGCAGTTCTGCAGTTCGGCGGTTCAAATCTCACCAGGGTCAGGGTTGACTCAGCCTTCCATCCTTCCGAGGTGGGTAAAATGAGAACCCGGATTGTTGTTGGGGCAATATGCTGACTCTCTGTAAACCGCTTAGAGAGGGCTGAAAGCCCCATGAAGCGGTATATATCTAATTAATAAATCAATAAAATAAATAATAAGAGGGAGGACTTCCACCCCAGAATCCCCCATCCAGCCTGCATGCTTTAAGAGGGGAGGACTACAACTCCCTGGAGTCTGCGTGGCAGAAGCCCACTCTCTTCAAACTACATTTCCCAGGATGCTCTGCTTCAATGAAAAGGAGGGTGGTGTCAGTCTGGGAGCAAAACCCGGGGAACCGGGCAAGAGCGCATGCTCCGAGGGGCATTGCCTTTTCCTCTCCTCCTCCTCCTCCTCCTCCTCCTCCCCTCCTCCTCCTCCTCCTCCTCCTCCTCCTCTTTTCTTTCTCTTCTTCTTTTTATTCCTCCTCCTCTTTTTCTTCTTCTTCTTCTTCCTCCTCCTCCTCCTCCTCCTCCTCTTTTTCTTTCCCTTCTTCTTTTTATTCCTCCTCCTCTTTTCTTCTTCCTTCTCCTCCCTCCTCCTCCTCTCCTCCTCCTCCTCCAGGGGCTTTCATCTCAGTAGGAATTCCTGGCAAGGTTGCCTCTGAGCATATGCAGAGGGACCCACCGCCTCCATTCCCGGAGCTGACTGTAAAAGCCGCCCCCTCCCACCCCAGCTTCGGACCAGCAAACCTCGAGTGAAGGATCCTTTGGGGGAGGGGAGGTGGGGGGGGCTCCCTTTCAAGGGAAGAGGAGGGGTTTTTGGGGGTCTCACCTTTGAGACTTTTGGGAGCTTCCACACTGCAGACCCTCCTCCTAATACTTTGTGGACTAGACTTGGAAAGGAAGGGTTGGAGGGGGAAGCAGAGGACTTGGGAGGGGGGTCCAATTTAGGGGAGGGGAGACCCTATTGAAAAGCTGACCCTCTGGATACCACCAGATTTTTTGGGGGAGGAGGGGGACTTCAATTCACTGCTGTTTTCATTTCAACGGTTCTTCCAGTTTAGAGGGAGAAACGGCCCCTCCTCTTTTCAAGTGGGAGGGATTCGAACTCGCCACTCTCTCCCGAGAAATGGAAAGGGGGTCTCTGACAATGGGGAAAGCCTGCTGTGAGGATGCATGCAAGAGAGGTGATGGTGGAGGGGGCTGGGGCAGGCAGGCCCCCTCCCCAAATCTTTTGTTTGGGGGAAGGGCAGAAGGGATTTGCACTGGCTACCTGGAAGGCGTGGATTAGCTTCCATTGGACTTCAATTTACTATTGTCCTTGTCGTCTGACCGCAATGGCGCCCCAACATTCCGTCGTTAAACGAGACCTTTGTTAAGGGAGCATCACCCATTTCACAGCTTTCTCCGTCTCCCATTTGGGAACTGAATGGCTGCAGTTGTTTACGTCAGTCCACCTGGTCGTTAAGTGAATCCGGCTTCCCCGTTGACACCTCGGAATGTCGTTAAAAAAGGGGATCACATGACCCGGGACACTACGACCGTCATGAAGATGACTCGGTTGTCAATCGTCTGGACTTAAATCACATGACCGCGGTGGTCGTAAGTGTGAAAAATTGTTTAGTCCTCGACTTAGGACAGTTTATTTAGCGACCGTCCAAAGTTCCGACAGCACTGAAAATAAGGGAACCGTTTTTCACACTCTCACAGGTGATCAAAATTCAGACAGTTGTCAACTGATTAGTACTTATGGCAGTTCATTTAATGACCAAAGTTATAATTGGACAAAGGGAATTTTGGCTGTTTCCCACACTTAGGCCATTCCACATCTCATCGTCACTTGATCCAAATTCAGAAGTATGTCGACTGATTCATACTTATGACGGTCGAGGTGCCCAGTGGTCACATGAACCTCTATTGCAATCTTCTGTCCAACGTCAACGGGGAAGCTGGGTTAATTTAGCGACCATCTGACTCACTTAACAAATGCAATTATTCATTTAACAACAGTGTAAATAAAAGTAAGTCATATCATAAAATGCATCACCTTTAGCAAGGTAAATTAAGGGCTCAATTGTGATCGTAACTCGGGGACCCGCCGTATTACCATTTGCAGCATCCCGTGATCGTCATTTACGACCTCACAAGCCGGCTTCCGACAGACACAATGAATGTGGGAAGGCAGATTTGTTTAATGATCATATGATTCACTTAACAACCGTTGTGATTTGTTTAACAACCAAAGGAAAAAAGGGGACAAATCAGGCCTGACTCACTTAGCAGCCACCATACTTAGCAGTGGGAATTTTGCTTTCAATTGTGGTTTAACTCGAGGACTACCTGAGATGGAGAAATGGAAGAATTTCATTGGATGGGACACCTTTCGTAACCTTGGCAACATAAAAGATATCTGGACTTCAATTCCCAGAATTGCCCAACCGGCCTTTTTGACTGTGGAATTCTGGGAGTTGAAGTCCAGACATCGTAAAATTGCCAAGGCCGAGAAACACTGATCTATACAAATAGTCCTTGACTTATGACCCTTTTTACCACCGTTGTCATTTCAATTCAATTATTAGATTTATAGGCCGCCCATTTGAATCACCCCAGGGTTTAGCAACACGTGAAGTGGCTTCCCCATTGACTTTGCTGGCCAGAAATTCGCAAAATGGCATCATGTAACCCCGGGACACTGCGACCGTCATAAGTTCGTTGACAAGCGTCTGAATTTCATCACATGGAGATGTTACAACTCTTTGTAAGATGTGGGGCAAGAGGCCCCTGGAGTCGACAAGCCTTGTTACAAATTGGATTGAAATGTGGAAAGACTATGAGAGACAATTCAATTCGTTCTCATGAACTACTGGAGGAGGAGCTAGGCCGCTGTGGGAACCATGGATTACTCTCCCTGCTGGGAGGAGGAGGAGGAGGAGGAGGAGGCGGAAGAGAAAACAGAGAGACAGGAAGAGAAAGAGAGGATGTCGTGCAGGCGCTTAAGCTGAGAGGAATTGAAGAATACGTGGAACATCATCCTTGCAGAAGAAATAAGGTTGCCCTGTCCCCCACACATTCTAGACCAGGGACTAACCTCGATTGGCAGATCGACAAAGTTTATCGTGTTAACTCTTGGGTGGCAAAGCAGAAGCAGCTTCCTTGAGACATCGTTAGGAAAGGCTTTTGACTATACAGGTCGTCCTCACTTATTGACTTCTTGTTCAGCAACCATTCGAAGTTATAGCATGCTCCACAGAAGACTTAGGAAGTTGTGTCTGTCGCAGTGTCCCCACAGTCACAGGATCATGAATGGGGCACTTGGCAACCGGCACACCGTTACAAGGCTCACAGCTTCCCACAGTCACATCATCACCACTTGCGATCTTCACTGCCAGCTTCCCATAAGTCAAGTCAATGAGGAAACCAGCCCTCTCCCCCCCCCCCCCGATGTGGTCCTTAATGTGCACAGCATTTGTTAACAACCACAACCTGAACTGTCATCGAACACTGAAGATTGCATTTAATTTCGTTGTACAAGGTGCAATGGCGATAAAGTAAACCAAACTTAAAAACTTTCTTAAGTGTGAAAAACGGTCAGAATGTTGGTTCCCCTCCCTCCGCACCATTGTAACTTTGAAAGGTCGCTAAATGAAACTACTGTAAGTCAAGCACTACCTGTAATAATCATAACAATCCATTCCCCCAAATTTGGAAGAAAGTCAACAAGGTTTGAAGAGACGGCATTGGATCCTTTCCTTATCTGGAAAAAATACATTCTGTGCCGCAGATGCTGGCAATTTGGAATTGTGGGTTGTTCAATCACAACAGCAATCCGGCCACTCGGTTGTGCCATCCTAGGATGTTAGTGTTCTGGACAGCCGAGGGGGGGATGTTGTCATATAACTCCTTGTGTAGTGTGGCGGTCACTCATGGCCCAGTGCATAACAGGGCATGCACAGCCACGCTGAACCACACAGGAAAAAACAAGTCCCAAAAGATAAACATCCTGACCAGGATTTGACCATATATAGACAGAACTTCCCTGAGCAGTAGATTAGCAATTGTAGTTTGACAGGCTGTCTTAAATCACATGCTGATTGCTCCTCCTGCCTTTGTCCTATCTCAATAAAAGGGGCTCCCAGACCCCAATCTGGGTCGCCTCATCCCGAGAAAGATCGTGTCCGTGTCTTTTCTCAACATTGGCCTCATGAGCGAACCACGGGTACGTCACGGGGGGGGGGGGAGAAATCTGGGGTGCGGTCCCTCTTTGTGCAATACACAAATCTCATTCTAAGGCCCTGCGGCCTCGTGTTCTTTCGTAGGTGACCTTTGAGGATGTGGTTGTGTACTTTACGGCAGCTGAGTGAGCACACCTGGCCGACTGGCAGCGGGACCTTTACCAAGCCGTGATGGTGGACACTTACAATGGTGCGTCGCTGGATAAGGATTACTCCCTCCTCACCCCAGGGTCTAAAATTTCTGTTCCGGGTCGTTGTCGACATACTATCGCAATAGAGCCCAAATTTCTGTTGTTACACATTTCAATTAATTTTGAAGTGAGTTTTGTTCCACTTTACGACCTCTTTTCCCCATTGTTAAATGAATTCCCTTTCGCTGTTAATCATTCAGACCTCCTTGCTTATCAACGGAAATTCTGTTTCAAATTGGGGCGATAGGGTGAGGATCAGCTGTAGATAAAGAAATGGGAGAACACCATTGATATACGGAGATAGTCCTTGACTTAAGACCACAATTGAGCCCAACGTTTCTGTTGCTAAGCAAGACATTTGTGACGTGAATTTGGTTGTCCCATTTTACGACCTATCTTGCCACAGTTGTTAGGACAATCGCTGCAGTTTTTAAATTAGTGACAAGTCGTTAATTGAATCTGGCTTCCCCATTGACTTTGCTAGTCAAAAGGTCGCAAAAGGAGGATCCCGTGACCCCCCCAAGACAAAGCAACGCTGATAACTATGATTCACTTGCAAATGTCTCAATTTAGAACACGTGGCAATGGGCTGCAAGGGTCATAAATGTGAAAACTGGCCGTCAGGCACTTTTCCTAGTGTCACTGACCTTTGAACAGCCATTAAAAGAACTGTTGTAAGTCAAGGGTGACCTGTAGGTGTTGTAGGCCTCAGTGAACTCTAGCGTGGCACTCAAAATGTCACAGCGTGGCACCTTCCATACATGTGTCATAGGTTTGCCATAATTTGACCAGGGATTTAGGCTAATCCACAGCCGTAGGGACCCGCAGCCACTGAGACCCAGGCTCCTCCCCCCAAATGCACGTGCGTCTAAAATTGATCAGGAGTGGTCACTTAGCAGGTGGGATCTTTGGTTATTGGAGGAGCCTCCTGATCCCGGATTCAATTGCTTGTCCACCTCCCTCTCCTTTTTCTTCTTTTTGGGGCTACAGGATACGAAGGTTAGGAGTACACCAGCTTTCCTAGAATTGGGTTCTCATCCCAAACGGTGGATGCTGGGGATCGCAGGGATGACTTGATGGCGGGTTTGTCTTTTTCCTCCCAGCAGGAGATGGGATCCCGATGGCCGAAGATAAGGAGGGGGAGGAGAGGCTGATCCGGCAGTGCTTGCCCCAGGGCAAGAGGAGGGGAAAGACCCCACAGCTGCGAGCGGAGACGCCAGAGGGACAGACTAGATCCACAGCGTCCAAATCTAACACTGGGTGTCTCCCATGGATGACGCCCAAGACAAACTCACCGAAGTGCCCCGAGTGTGATAAGACCTTCCTCACAAATGTGGCCATGACCATCCACATCCGGATGCATACTGGGGAGTGCCCTTCGAGTGCCACCTCTGCCCCAAGGCCTTTCCCACCCAGAGCGACCTTAGGCGTCACCTCAAAACCCATCTACGCAGGAAGGACCCTCCCGGCCTGGGTTTCCTCCCTAAAGCCATGGAATTTCTCACTGCCAAGCTGCAGTTGCTGCACCACATGGGATGACTTTGGGTCCGAAGAAGCCGTACGGCTGTGCGCAGTGTGGGAAGAGCTTTAATCGGCAGCAGGACCTGCGCAAGCATTGAGCGACGCACTTGACGCAGCGGCTGTTCCCCTGTTCGGTTTGCAGGCACGGCTTCCGGCTCAAACAGACCCTGTTGTCCCACCTGAAGGTCCATGATGGGGAATGGCCCTTCTCCTGCACGCAGTGTGGGAAGTGTTTCAGACAAAGGCAACACGTCAGGACTCACAGGCGGGTGCACACGGGGGAGAAGGCCTTCGGTGCACCGCCTGTGGCAAGCGGTACGCCCAGAAGCAGCCACTGATCAATCACCTGCGGCTGCACACTGGGGTGACCAGACCACGCTGACCATCCACCACCGGATACACACGGGCGAAAGCCCCTTCCGTTGCCTGCTGTGCGAGAACACCTGCAGCACCTCAAGAGCCACCAGCATCTGTTCACGGAGACCAACAGTGAAACACTAGCCCCCGGGAAGATGCGTGAGATGCAGGAGAAGCCGTATCAGTGCCCTGAATGTGAGAAGAACTTCCGAGATGAAAACATCATGCAGGCTCACCTCTGGACCCACGAGGACAGGAAGGGTCTCGGGTACGGCAGCCCAAGTCCAACGCTTCCCACCCAGCCCAAAATGACCCCAGTGGACTCTGGGCTTGTTGACAAAGCGGCAGGAGCAAACCAGAATCCCCCCCGACTCTTGTCCCAGGGAGACCCTTTGTGTGCACTGACTGTGGCAGGACATTTATGCAGGCCAAATATCTCACCTTGCATTGGAAGAGCCATTGATGGGGCCTCTGCATGGGATGAGACAAGAGTTCGAAAGCACAGACGGGACCTTTTGGGGCCACCACCTCTGATATGCGCTGGACGGACAGCAGCTTGCAGAAGGGGGCTGGCGGAAGGGTCTAACTGGCAGGAACGTTGGCACAATTTGAAGGTGGACGGCACAAGTGCCTTTCTTGCTCTTCCACCTTTCCATGGCCAGAGGACGTGGCGAAGAACTTCGTTTTAAGACCGAGTTCCCCAAACCTTCCCACATTGTGAACTGGCTGGAGTGGGGGGGGGGGCAGAGGGGATGGCCCATCAGCCTGTTTGCCACCAGGAGATGCCTGAGCCCATCACTGCTCTGGCTCTGGGGTCCCATCGCCATTGAGGAGGTGAATCCTGACCATGAAAGGCCATCGAGACTGGGAATGCTAGACAGTCCATCTCTCTCCTCGATTTGTCCCTTTCAGGAAACACTTCTTGACTCCGAAGCTGCATGGACTCTGACTCCCAGGATTCCATACTGTATGGGGAATTCTAGGAGTCAAAGTCCACGCATCTTTAAGGGGCAACAGTGGAGAAACCGTGATTTTAACTCAGATATCAAAGCTTCACTGGTGCATCAGGTTAGAGTAGTGGGTGGCCTAGAGGTGGAGTTCTCGCCTCACAATCAGGAGTTGTGAGTTTGATCCTGATAATTCTCTGGGCAGAATGAGAATATATCTGCAGCAAAACCCAGCATTGGCGACAGGAAGGGCATCCGACAGTAAATATGCATCTTCATTCAGTTGCCCCAACTCCACCCCACAAGGGATTACGGGTCATTAAATGATGAACCACTGATGCATTGGTAGAGAAATGGCGATGGAGTCCTGCCCCAGGACAGGGGTCACTAGATGACCTTTGAGTTCCTTCCACCTCTTCGGGTTCCCCATTGTGTCCTTGGTGCCAGGTGTGAATAAGCACAGAATTTGCAACGGGAATCTATTTTTCAGGGTCTCATAATGTTCTATCAGCTGCTTTTGGTGTAAAAAAAGATTTATTTGTTTTGGCCACAATCTAATGAATATTGTTTGTTTAAAATAAATCTGCATATATGAATAATAGTCGGAGTTTTGTAAGTGCTCTCAAACAATGTTTCTCAACCTTGGTAACTTTTAAGATGGGTGGACTTCAACTCCCAGAATTCTCTACACAGCCGTGCTGGCTGGGGAATTCTGGAAATTGAAGTCCATCTTGCCTTCAAAGTTTCCAAGGTTGAGAAACGTTGTCTAGACTCTAGAATGTTGTTGAGTTGGGGGTTGCAAACACCGTTATAACACACATAAAGCAAATTACAAAAGTCTGCTTGATATTAAAAAGAAAAAAAGTTTGGAATTCGGAGACAATAAATTTTTGTTAACTTCTGTTCTAATTTTTTGCCGATTTGCCTTCAGTTTAAAAAAGAAAAAAAAAACAGCTTGTCACCCATTGAACATTATAATGCAGTTAGTCCTTGACGTAACAACCACAATTGAGCTGCAGATTTTTGCCGCTCAGCGAGACGGTTGCAAAAAGGTTTGTCTTCCTTGCCACCGTTGTTAAGTGAATCACCACATTTGTTAAGGGAATCAGACAGTTGTGCATAAATGCACAGATGATGAATGGATGTAGATAGGTGATGATTGGATGGATAGATGGAGGGATAATTGGATGGACGGATGGATAGGTAAAAGAGAAATTGATGGAGGAACAGATGGAAGGAGGGATGGATAGATTATGGAATGAATAGATAATAGGTACATAATAGATACATATAATGTACATGGTGGATAGTTCGATGGTTAGATAAATAGATGATATATAGTTTATATAGAAGAGATAGATGATAGGATAGAGAAGGAGGTAGATAGGCAGTATGAGAGAGAGATAAGTGATAGGAGCACACAAAGGGGAGATGGAAGGAGGGATGAATTGGGGGAATGGATGGATGGATCAACAGGTAGATAATGATGGATGAATAGAGAGATGAGATAGAAGAGAGGGAGACTGAGAGAGAAATAAGACAAGACAGTCAAAGGAGGGATGGAAGGAGGGATAAATTGAATGGATGGATCAACTGCAATTTAGTAGGGAGATGGATAGAGACACACATGATAAATATCGGTAAGTATGTAGGTATAGCTAGACAGACAGAAGACAGACAAAGATGGAAGGAGGGATGAATTGGATGGATGGACATGATAGAAATAAGAAAGATAGAAACACAAAGGAAGAAGGATGGATGGGTCAATAGTAGATTAGTTGAGATAATGGATGGATAGAGAGGCAGACAAATAAAAATTTGTGTTGTGGCTGTGAAGAGAACGACGCAAACCTGAGTGTGCCAATGAAGTCGTGCAATTATCACTGTGATGCAGAATGGGGCTGCCCTTGTGTCTATCTGTGCAAAAGCAACACACCGACATACATACACGTCCACATCCACTACAGAAATCAGTCTTTGAACACTTTATTGGCATCCAGTCAGAAGAACCATTTCCATCTGTAAAGTCAGAGTCCTCCAGGCGCCCAGGCCGAGAGGGCCCAGGGGCTCCAAGCCTCTACACCCCTGCCTCTTATTCTCCAAAAGCAGGGGAGTTCTGGGAAATTCCAAAGCTTTTCCCTCTCAGCGCCGCTGTTGCCCTAATGTAGCTTCTGGGCTTCATCCAGCGGTCTTCTCCAAGGAGAGCTCTTCCACGGGGTGGTGCTGGACAAGGAGGGCTTCAGACGGAACACTACCCCAAGGCTGAGGTTCCGCAGACGCTCCCCAGAGAAGAGCGACGGCTTCAGGTGCTGCATCCTGGCACTAAGCGACCTCCGTCACGCCGATTTGCTGTGCGGTGTCGTCCTAAGTCTGGTCACTGTGTCCTTCAGGACGTTAGAAGAAGACCTTCCGTTCAGGCCCTCTGACCCCTAACATCCCTTTTCCCCAACTGGTAAGCCTTAAGTCCCCCCAACATCGTCGATCATGGCACCCCTTCTCTTCAGGGGTACGTCGCCTGTATAGGCTGAAGGACCGATGTCACATCTTTGATGTACGGTGCCCGTACAAGTCAGGAAGAGGCCTTGAGCCCCTTGTACGAGGGGTGCAGAGGTCGCCCTTCGCATTTGTCGCAGGGGAGTGACTCGCATATGTATGTGTGGGTGTGCCCCTTCCCGGGAATCCCCAGGCCTTTCAGCTATCCACACATTTCTACATTCTCAAATCTGCTGTTAACCACTATTGGCCAGGGGCCGTGGTCTAGAAACCACAATTGGATACACAGAACAAAATCACCTTGGTGGGTAAACAGAAGCCAGGATGGGTCGAAAGGAAGGCCCCAGCTGTCCACCGCCACCTCCTTAGATTCTCTGCAAGAAGGTGGGTGGGCAGTTAAGTCCAGAAATCATTGTTCTCCCCCTCGTTTCTTGCTAGAAACCTGCTACTCTGCAGTTGTTCTCTGCAGGGTGTTAACTCTCAGGAGGAAAACGGCAGGATCTCACTTCATACTACATGCCAAAAACTACGTGGTGGAGACTCTACAGGATGTCCAGAAACCCCCAAAAGCACACGCCTTGGGGGATTCCTGGACACCCGTTTCAGGATCCAGAGTGCTCCGTGGGTTCGAGGTCTACTTTGGGAGTCAGTCTTGGCAGGGTTTGCCCCTGACTAACTGCATGTCGGACAGAGCCAGGACATGGATCAGGTCCTCCAGCTGGTATAGAACGTCTGGAAGGTGTTGGGCGACACCGAGTGGCACTCCAAGTAGCGCCGCAGCTTCGCCAAGCTGTCCACGACGTCGGTCTTGGAGGGACAGGCGAAGAGGGCCGATTCCTCCTTCTCCTCTTCGCCTTCTGCTCTCGCCAAGACGGGCTCTTGGGGTTGAGGGGCCTCCTTTGCTGCTTCCGCACTCTCCTGGTCTCCAAAACACTCCAGCCCTTCGTCCATCAGCAAACTGTTCAAACTGGTCTTGATCCTTGCAGCCCAAGGCTTGGACCACTTCCAACGGAGGGGTCAGCAGGCGGGGATTTGCGCTAAAGCCAGCCGCTTTGAAAGAATTCGCTATAGTTTGAGGACACACCTCCGACCAGGCTTGTACCAACAGGTGGAAGGCATCCAGAAGGGTGAGGAACCTGGACACTTTGCTGGTGGAGCTGGAGACTTTGCCGTTGTCCTTGACCATGAGATGGGTCAACATTCTTCTCGGTAGTGGCACTTAAAATTCTGGACGACCCCTTGCTCCAGAGGAGGCAGCCAGGTGAGGTGAGGAGGCATGAAGACCATCTGGACGTTGGAGAGCTCGGCGTAGGGATGGACGCTGCACTGTGTGACGAAGAGCGCCACCCGCCTCTCCTGCTGCTTCATCTCCTCGTTGAACTTCTGAAGCCACTCGGAAAAGATGGCGGGGGTCATCCAGGCCCTACTGTTCGTCTTGTAGGTTGCAGAAGACAATCCCCGAAGCCCACCAAACGGCCGTGCAGCCTTGCCCACGATCAACACATCCTTTTTATCCGAGCCATCCATGTTGGCGCAGAGCAAGACGGTCAGCTGGTCGTGGGCTTCACTGCCTCTCCGGCCGCCAGATCTTCGGGGGTCGCTCTAAAGAGCACCCCCGTCTCTCCGCAAGCGTAGACATTGGGAAGGTCGTAGTGGCTGAGGATACAGGGCAGTGTGGTACTTTCCCAGCGACTCTCGTCTTCATCGTCCTCTTCTTCCAGAAGTTCCCGGCTCCATTTCTCCGGGAGGGGCCTCCGGGGACAATTTTTGGCTTGGCCAGGGAGCTGTTCGGCCACTGGAGGGGGGTCTCCAAACCTGGTTCCCCTCCTGCGAAGGTGACTTTCTCTTGCCAAAGTTTCCCTCAGTGGAGAATTGGTGTCCACAACTTCGTTCAAACCACTGCAAGAACGCTCGGTCGCCAACGGCGGGACTTTTGTCTTCAAGCTTCCGTTTCCGACACGGGTTGGCGTTTTTCCCCCATTCGGTCAGGATGCGTTCTTTGTTCTTGATGATACGGCAAATTTGGGGCTGGGATACCCCGAATCGCTTGGCCAGTTCACTCTGCGAGACCTTGGGCCCTTCGAGCATCTCCAGAACACGGACTTTCTCCTGCAGAGACAGTTCCTTACGCTCTTTGCGTTGAACCACAGCTTCGCCGGGCAGGGATGGCCCCTTCCTCCGGCTCCCGGAAGGGGTGAAGGGGTGCCCTGCGGCACAAGCGCCCTGCCCTGACAGCGCCATGTGCTCCATGAAGCTCCGCCCGCAGTCGCCACAGATGTAGGAATTCTGCCCGGTGTGCTTGGATTGGTGAATTTCCAGCTCAGATTTCAGGCCGAAGCTTTTGCCGCATTCCAGGCACCAGTGGGCAGAGCTCCGCCAGTTTGGGTCTGTACCCCCGAACTATAGGACTCGCTTGGTAGTCCACCAATAGGATCTCCTCACTGGCAGCCCCGGAACCCAGAAGGAATGGGCTCGGTGCTTGCTCGATTTCTGCTCGACCGGGTGGAGTCCGTTGTTAGCACAATGCGTGGCCGGTTGGCAGCTTCCAGCTGGTTAAGATGTATCTCCAGCCCGTCGTCTTCTCCTCCTCCCTCCTGCTTAATGATTTCGGCTGCCAGCTCTCTTCTGGGGAAGCAAAGCAGAAGAAAGTGAACTTCCTGTCCTTCTGAGAGTGGGTGAGGGGCAGAGCCTGAGGGTGTTACCCTACTATGGTCATGAAACGTCTGCATGGAAGCCACCAAGCTCAGAGAGGACCCCACTGACGTCCCTCCCTCTCCCTCCCTCTCTCCTCTCTCTCTGCAAACTGCCCTCCTAGCACTGATGATGTTCCCTAGTTGGGTCATGAAATGTCCTGAAAAAAAACACCCAGCTGAGAGAACATCAAGGACCCCACAGTCCTCCTCCTCTTCCTTCATACTCCTCCTCCTCTTCTTCTTCTTCCACCTCCTCCTCCTCCTCCTCGCTTCACCCCCCGCCACTTCTAACACTGATGATGTTACCTACAGTAGTTGTGTTATCAAACATTTGCAAGAACACCACCCAGCTCAGAGAGCACCAGGGACCCCACAATCCTCCCTCCTCTCCACGACCTTCCCTTCCTTTTAACACTGATGCTGTTACCTAGCTGGGTCACGGAAATGTCTGCAGGGAAGCCCACAGCTCAGAGAACCCCAAAGTTCAAACCTTAGCTGCAAATCTTCTCTTTTCTCTCCACCATAGTCTGAACAATTTTTGTGAAGCAACAACAACAACAACAACAAAAGAAGACATTTGAAGAGTCAAATCAGCTCGGAGACCCACCAACTGCTTGGTAATCGCAGTCTCTGGGTCCTGTTCCATCTCCTTCATCATCCTCACTGTCTCGTCGGAAGAATTGCAAGGTCTTCTAGGGCAGATGCTGGGACTCCTCAAGACGCCGGACAGATCTGTGGGGAACGGAAGGAGGACACCCGCAACTTTGGTCCACACAAACTGGCAGAAGGAACACGTCACACCAGTTGCATCCCCGAATGCCTCTCTTACCAGTAGGCCTTGCCTTACGACCTCCCATCGCAGCCCACAATTTCGGTCGTTCCACGAGGCATTCATTTCATGAATTTTTGGTCTCGTGTTATGACCACTGTCATTAAAGCGAATCGCTGCAGCTGTTTAGTGAGTAACACGGAGGGGATGCAAATCTGGCTTCTCCTTCAAAGGGGATTCTCTCTCTCCTCTCTCTCTATCTCTTCCTCTCTCCTCTCTCTCTTCTCTCTCTCACACACACACACACCCACACACACACACACACACACAACCAGGAAGGCCGCGACATCATAACTATGACTTGGTCGCCGAGAGTCTGAATTTGAATCAGTGACTGTGGAGGATGCCACAACAGTCGCAAGAGTGAAAAATGGTAGTAAGTACCCTTTTCCCCCCAAGCCGGTTATAACTACTAAGCAAAACCGTCGTAAGTCCAGACTGCCTGTATTTATTTATTAGTTTGTCACGTTGAGGGACCGCCCCACCTCATTGAGCAATTCTGGGCAATGCACAAATAGACAAAACCACACACACAAAATTATGCCTGTGAGCCTCTGCTTATAATTATTCATTTAGCGACCATTCAAAATTCAGGGGAAACCGAGGAGGAAAAGGCTTAGAACGGACTGCAACTTCCAGATTTCCCAGACAGGCATGGAATTCTGGGAGTTGGAGTCTATCCCTCTTAAAACATGCCTTGAACGTCCAGAATAGCAGAGCTGGAAGGGGTCTTTAGAGCAGTGTTTTTTCAACCTTGGCAACTTGAAGATGTCCGGACTTCAACTCCCAGAATTCCCCAGCCAGCATTCGCTGGCTGGGGAATTCTGGGAGTTGAAGTCCGGACATCTTCAAGTTGCCAAGGTTGAAAAACACTGCTTTAGAGATCTTCTAGTCCAACCCCTGCTCAACCAGGAGGCCCTTTTGGGTTTCCAGGCAGACAGCTGTTCCATCCCTGTTGGAGCTGTTGGAGCTGCCTCAGTTTCCCGAGCCAAGCCCTTCCACTTCCCCCTCCCCATCCCTGGGCTGGATGCCAGGATGTGGGAGGGTGGGGGGGGAGCAGGAAGGCACTCTGCACATGCTCCGTCCTTCTCCCCAACGGGGTTTCTCAGCTGCATATAATCCCTGATGTTTTCCCCCAGGTGGATGCAATGAGACCTCACCTGAGCTTCTAAACCCAGTCTCTGTGGCTGGGGATGAGGGGTTTGGTGGTCTCTCGCTTGGCTGGTTCCCCCTCCACCTCTCCAGCTGGTTGCTCAGGGTAACGGACCGGTCCCTTTCCGAGGATGGAGGATGGAATGAAGGTGGAGAAAGGATGCTGGAAGCCCCAAAGAGCAGCCCTCTGGCCTGGCTCGGTCACCGGAAGAAACGGGCAGAACAGGCCATGGGGAGGCTCGGCCCCCTCCCCCCGGCCTGCCCCCCAGGACCCCTCCCCTCGCCCTGCCCAGCCTCCGCCAGGCTACATTCCCGCCACCGATTGGTCCTGCCTGCCTCTTGAGCATCTCTCCCTGCCCAGGATTGGATGGGGTGCCCGCCGAGAGGCGGGGCGGGCAAACAATGGTTCATTCAGGAACCGGCAGTGCCTTCTGGGCTGGGTGAGGGGGGGGGAAAGGGGGGGGGAGGGAGGAAGAGCCTCTCCTGGCTGTTTTTTTTTTCTGGAAATGGGGGGTGGGTGGGCTTGGGCGACTGTTTGGAAGCTGACGCTCTAAGGGTGGGAAGAAAGAAAAGGGTTTAAGGTTAAGAGGGGGTGGGCTCCACTCCCAGAATCCCCATTCTGAACGTGCTTTAAGAGGGGTGGGCTCCCCGAACTGCCACATCGACACGCTTTAAGTTGAAGCCCACCCGCATAAAATTTCCAAGCTCGGGGAAATGGGGGAAGGGAGTGGGGGGGGTCTCTCTGGGGTGGAGGAAAAGCTTTGGCGGGACCGGAAGACCCCCCTCCTCATACTCACCTTTTGAATTTGGGGGAGGGGGAGTCATATATGCCCTGTCCCCAACTCCTCGGGGAGTCAAAACCAGCCCCTTTCGGGACCCCAGTGGCAGAGGCTGCCTCCCTCCCCCAACCCCGCCGCCTTTGCTCCGCTCCCCCTTTTCCAAACCTGGGTGGTCTCCGAAATTCAGCCCCCAAATCCACACGCGTAGAGCTGCTGGTTTGGCCGTTAGGGGGCGCCGTTCTGTCTCCCGCAGCTGCAACCGACGCAACGGAACGGTTCTCCCGCGGAGGGGGCGGGGGGAGAGGGGTGGGGGCTGGGATTCAAATAGAGCTGGAGCCGGGAGGGGAGGGGGGGGAAGGAGGGAGAGGGGAGGGAGAAAGGCCCCCTCCCTTCCTGTCCCCTCCCTTCCTCCTCTCTCCTCCCCTCCCCTCTCTTTCCTCCTAAACGTGGGTGCCCTAAAGGTGGGCGCACCAAAAGTGAAGACCCCCCAAACGGGGACCCCCAAAAAAAGTGAAGGGCCAGAAATGGGGACTCCACAAAGTATAGACTCAGTAACGGGATCCCCTAAAGGCGGGGGGAGCCAAAACTGGGAACCCCAAAGTGGAGAAGCAAAAATGAGAAGTGGGGAGTCGCAACCCCCCCCCCCCCGGTCCTCTCCCCCTCCCTCCCGCCGGAGCCAGCGCGCGCTTGGCCGAGGCTGCAGTGCCGACCTCCGGCCGCCGGGTGCCGCTGCAGGGAAAGCGGCGGCGCTGCTCCTGCGGCGCCCGCGTCTTCCTGGACCGGACCGGCGCCCCGATCGCCCAGCCGACCCGCAGCCCCGACCGCTCCTTTCCACGCCTCGCCCCGCCGTCCCCCCCCTCGCTTCGCTTGCCGACCGCTTGCCGCCGGGCCATGGCCGAGTGGAGCCCCGCCCAGGTCAGCGGGGCAGGCGGAGTGGGGGGGCTGCCGCAGTCCGGGCGGGGCTGGAGGGGGGGAGCATGACCTCCCTTTGCGGAGGGGGAGTAGACCTAACCCCCCCCCCCACTCCCAAAGTCCGGGGAGGGGACGGGAGGGGAGATGACCCCCCCGATCCTAGGTGGGTTTTTTTGAGGGTGGGGCGGTCTGGACCCCTCCCGAGCTTGGATGCAGGCTGATTTGCTGGGAGGGGATCTCCTCGTGGTGCCCTTTCCACCTGACCAGGATCTCCTCGTGGTGCCCCTTCCACCTGCGCAGGGGTGGTGGAGATGGGAGGGGGGGGCTCCTCCGAGATCTGCCCACCTCCAGGTTGCATGTCTGGGGGAGTGTCCACGCCTCCCGAGCTTGGATTGCCCCCTTGCTGTGTGAGGCTCACCTCGTGGTACCCTTTCTACCTACACAATGGTGGTGATTAGTTGGGGGGGGGGAATGTCCTGCAAGATCTACCCACCCCAAAGTTTGGATCCTGGTTAGGGGGTGGGTCTGGACCCCGCCCGAGTTTGGATGGAGGCTCACCTGCTGGGAAGGCATCGCCTTGTGGTGCCTTTTCCTCCTGTTCATTAGTGGTGATGGTGGGGGGGATTCTGTTGCGTCTGCCCACCTCAAGGTTTGGATCTTGGGTTTGGGGGCTGGCCTGGTGGGATCTGGACTGCTCCCAAGCTTTGATTGCTCCCCGGCATTGCTTAGCTTATGGGAAGCGATCTCCTTGTGGTGCCTTTCCACCTGCCCAGGTATGGTGATGGAGGAGTCCTGCAAAGTCTGCCTTCCTCCAACTTGGGATCTGGGTTTGGTGGCTGGACTTGACAAGATATGGCCTCCAGGGGCGCCCCAAGAAGATTGCCCCTCATCTTCTGGGGGAGGGAAGAAGAGGAATTCGAACCCGGGTGTTTCAAGTTACTACTTTTGCTGGAAAAGTCTGGCTTTTGCATCCCTTGCAGTTGAGAGGCTGTTTGGTGGAGGGGCTAGAAGCAGGGAGACGGGGAGTTCTAGTGCCGCCTTAGGCTTGAAAGGCAGCTGAGTGGCTTTGGGCCAATCAATAGGAGATGGTGAGTTCTAGTCCCACCTAACCCGCCTCATAGGGTTGTTGTTACAGGGAAAATTAGCAGAGGAAGGATATTGGGGATCTTCACTGCCTGGAATGACTTCCCAATGAACACAAGTGGGATCAAAATAGAATAAAGGGGTTAAAATAAACTTCGGATGGCACTAAACAAACAGGTCGGTAAATCGAAGACTGGCTGGGGTTTGTGATTCCCCCCCCCCCCCGGTTTGCCAACAGGGCCTTCAGTGGACATGAACTCCCAGCACCCGGCAACGGTGCAGCCCCTCGGCCCTCCCTGAGCAAAGCTCCCCGGCGGACATCCTCCCCGAGACGGGCCGAGCTCTCCCTGACGGTGGTGGCGGAAATCCAAGCGGTGGAGAGCAAAGTGGACTCCTACGCCGCCCAGCTCATGAGCCTGGAAGGCCGGATGGGCATGACGGAGACCAAGCTGGACGGCTGCGAGAAGACGGCGGTGGAGTTCGGCAACCAGCTGGAGAGCAAGTGGGCTGCGTTGGGCACCCTGATACAGGAGTACGGGCAGCTCCAGCGGCGCCTGGAGAACATGGAGAACCTCCTGAAGAACCGCAACTTCTGGATCCTACGCTTCCCGCCGGGTGCCAAGGGGGAGGCCCCTAAGGTGAGGGATGGCATGGATTGAGTCCTTAGGGAGCCTGACGATTGGTCAGGGAATGGTGGGAGTTGCTGGCATCAGCCACTGCCACCCTGCCAGGGTGACACTCAGGACAGGAATTTAGGACGTTGTGTGAATGAAGCCAAGATGGATATTTTATAGAGTTTGTGTGGCAAGTTTAAGAGGAGTGGACTTCCACTCCCAGAATCCCCCAGATTCCCTGCCCGCTTGGTGTCATATGCAAATTGATGAGTTTCTGTAACGTTCCCGTGGTTCGTCCATGAGGCCAATGTGGAGAAAAGACAGGACACGATCCTTCTCGGGATGGAGCGACCCAGATTGGGGGTCTGAGAGCCCCTTTTATTGAGATAGGACAAAGGCAGGAGGAGCAATAGCATGTGGTTAAAAACAGCCTGTAAAAGTACAATTTCTAATCTACTGCTCAGTCTATATATGGTCAAATCCTGGGCGTCATTGGTAGGGCACATCTCAGGATGTTATGTTATTCACTATCAGGATGTTATGGCGTTTTAGGAGTTTGTTTTCTCCTGTGTGGTTCAGCGTGGCTCCGCGTGCCCTGGTATGAACTGGGCCATGGGTGACCCACACCTACATAAGGAACTATATTACAACAAGTTTATCTGCTGTCTCCTCCCCCAAATCAGGGCTCCACAACCTGTGGGCTGCAAACCCAGCTGCGGAAATGCCTAGCGGCCACATCGCATCCCATTTAAGTGAGCGGCTGGCGCGTGTGCACCCTGCTTGTTCAAATGAGCTATGTGTATATTTGTCAGCCGTTCGTGTAGGACCGCCTCCTCTCTCTCCTCCCCGTTGCAAAGCCGCAAACGTTGCTGAACTCTGATCAACGTTGCTGATGACCCCGCGTTCTTGCCCTGCTGCAGGTCCCGCTGCTGTTTGATGACGCCTCCTGCAGTTTCTCGGAGCAGGAGTGGAGGGGCCTCAACGAAAGCCAGAAGGACCTGTACCGCCACATCATGATGCAAAACTACCAGGCGGTGGTCTCCGTCGGTAAGAGCGGCTGGCGTCCGGGCTGGGCCCCTCAGGGATCAGCTCGCGTGACTTTCGGTAGACAAACTTGCCAGGCAGCTGCGTGGAGATCGGAGGACGGATCCGTAGTGGCGTTCCGGCTGGGCTCTCCCATCAGGAGAATGAGATGGTTGTGCATCTTCACCCAGAAAGGAGTCATGGGTGTCCGGGCTGTGTCCAGGGAAGGAAGGGTCCATCTTGGAGTGCTATAGACCTCCATTCCCAATTCTGATATCTTCTGAACCCAAAGCGAGTTGTCCCGTAGATAGTTAGTCCTCAACATACAATCACAATTTTTGCCCAACATTTTCTTTCCTAAATGAGACGGTTTATTCAGTGAATTTTGTCCCCAGTTTTACAACCTCCCTTAAAACGGTGTTTAAGGGAATTGTTAAATTGCACTTGTTAAGTTAGTAACAGCGTCATTAAGTGAGTCTGACTTCCTTGTTGATTATGCTTGTCAGAAGGTCGCCAAAGGAGATCACGTGACCAAGGAACACGGCCACCGTAATAAATACGCGCCAGTTTGCCAAGCATTCAATTTTTGCTCACAGGGATGCTACAAGGGTCGTAAGTGCGAAAAAAGGTCGTGTCACTTTCTTTAGTGATGTCACTGTGTCAACTCATAAAGTTGCCCTGGTGAGGAAAGGGGGTGGGGGGAGAGCGCGTTCCACGCATACCTTCGGCTAGAGTCCGGATCTCAGATTACTACAGCAGGCTTGTGAGGCATGAACCTCGGTGGTGAATGTGATTCATGACACAGACTGAGGGGAGGGAAGGAGCAGGGGTGAAGTTCAGCCATAATTCAAATGAGGCTTAGATCTGACTGCAACGGGGTATTGTCGAAATGGTGCTCCTAATAATGACTGGTTTTCTTTTGAAACTTGGCTCGAGGCTCATGAATCAATTGGGGCATCTTTCGGAAACCTGGTCATATGAATGGCCACTATGAATGGTCACTAAAAGAACCATTGTTAAGTCCAGGACTACCTATGATGCTGTCATTTACTCCGCAGACATGGCCGTCTCCAAACCAGAACTCCTCGCCCGGATTGAGCAAGGAGAGGCTTTGGAGCAGACCAAGAGCAAGGAAGAGTACCCCCGTGAAGAGTCCGGATTGGGGGACCAGCCAGGTGGGTGGAGCCACTTCCTCTCGGTCTTCCTCCTTCCTGTTTTGGGAAGTGCTTATCAAAACACAAAGTTTTTGCTGCGTCCCCGCATAACAAATATAGCGCCCTTGCTGACCTTAACGGGGACATTAAAGTGACAGGTCAAGGTAGTTGTGATAATGATGACTCAAATAAGCAGGGGATCGTGGTCCAAACTGAAGAACTTTCTTCGGAAAGGCGAAATGGGGAACCAGGTATCACACATCAGTCGCACAAGAAGAGCAAGGTATGTAAAAAGAGAAGTCACCTTCTGGTTGGTGATTCAATCATAAGGGATGTAAATTTAGGAAAGGATGTGGAGGTTTTAAAAGAGGTCAGGTGTCTACAGGTGCTACTGCCAGCAGAGACAAGAGGCGTATTCTTAAGATAGTCAAGAATGCAAGTAAGGACTGTGTGATGTTGATGCTATTATACATCTTGGCACAAATGATCTGTCCCCAAAAATGTACTTTCTGTGAAGAATGATTTCCAGAGCTTGTAGTATGAACTTAGTAGAATAGGTTGTAGGTTTATCTTCTCAGAGGTTTTACCAGTATATAAGGACCAAAAAGGGAAGGGCCAGTGTGTGGCAGAGTTTAATGTGTGGCTAAAGGAGTGGTGTAAAAGGGAAGGCTTTAGTTTCATTAGTCATGATGTCTGCAGCTGGTCCAATGAAAAACTGTACAAAAGAGATGGTTTGCACCCATCCAAGAAAGGGACTGAGTTACTTGGCATTAAATTCACAGATTTTCTGGATAAACATTTAAACTGAACAGCGGGGGCAGATAATTAATTGATACAGAACATTTCTGTCCCCAGCAATCTAAAATTCATAGGGTTATAAGTGCATGTAACACAGATGTTTGTGCGGGTAAGATTATCACTCCCACTGTCAAGCAAAACCAAGCATTTCATAGTGAGAGCCATACCATGTGCATGAATCATACAAGTGGCAAGAAAATAGGGGCAGTCAGGAGTAACACAGGTTATGTAGACAGTAAACATGGGATCAATCAAAATGGACTCAAATGTCTATACACCAATGCACAGAGTATGAGGAATAAACAGGGCGAATTAGAAATTCAAGTAAATGAGGGCAGATACGATCTTGTTGCCATTACAGAAACTTGGTGGGATGAAACCCACAAATGGAACATACAGCTAGAAGGATTTAAATTATTTAAAGAAATAGACCAAATAAAAGAGGAGGTGGAGTTGTACTATATATAAGAAATAATTACCTCTCTATAGAAATAGAGCACAACAATGATGAGAACTATCTTGAATGCATTTGGGTCAATATTAAAGGTTGGGGGGGGGGATGACATTGTTACAGGTCTATACTACAGGCCACCCAACCAAGCAGAGGAAGTAGATGAACTTTTTGCTAGTCAGCTAACTAAGGTATGTAGGAAGCACACCACAATAGTAGTGGGGGATTTTAACTACCTTGACATCAACTGGGAAACAAACTCTGCACCAAGTGGAAGATCCAACAGGTTCCTAACAAACCTAGCAGGCAACTTTGTTTCCCAAAAAGTAGAGAAAGGAACAAGGGGATCGGTCATATTGGATTTAATTCTCACTAACAGAAAGGAAATGATAGAAGGTGTTGAAGCCATAGGAATCCTGGGGGCAAGTGACCATGCAATACTGGAATTCAACATTATGCAAACACAAGTAGTAGAATAAGAAACTAGAGTATTGGACTTTAAGAGAGCTAATTTCAATAAACTTAGAGAGAGTTTGGGAAGGATTCCATGGATGAGAATCCTCAATGGGAAAACAAGAAGCTTGGGAAATTTTGAAAAACGAGATTATAAAGCCCAGTCTAGCACAATACCAATGAAGAAGAAAATAACAGCTCCCAAAAGAACCAGCATGGCTGCATAAAGAACTCTCTGACAAATTGAAAGACGAAAAGGATAAGTATAAAAAGTGGAAAGGGGGGCACATAACTAAGGCAGAATATCAGCAAATAGCCCGAGCCTGTAAAGATGAAGTGAGGAAAGCTAAGGCTCACAATGAAGAAAGGCTTGCCACAAAAGTAAAAAATAACCAAGAAAGCTTCTTCCAACACGTTAAAAGCAAGAAAAAAGTTAAGGAAACAGTTGGTCCATTTCTGGGAGAAAATGGCAAGAAGGTGACAAGCAACAGGGAGAAAGCAGAACTAATTCATTTTTTGCATCTGTCTTTACACAAAGGGAAAAAACAGCCCAACCTACCAAAAACAGCACCACAAAAATCAGATTAGGAACACAAGTTGAAATATGGAAGAAAATGGTATGTGAGCACCTGTCTACCCTAGAAGAGTTCAAATCACCAGGACCGGACGGATTACACCCCAGGGTTCTGAAGGAACTGGCAGACGAGATCTCAGAACCACTGAACTATATCTTTCAGAGATCCTGGAGCACCGGGGAACTGCCAGAGGACTGGAAAAGAGCTGATGTAGTTCCCATCTTCAAAAAAGGTAAAAAAAAATAGATCCAGGAAATTATAGACCTATCAACCTGACCTCAATACCAGGGAAGATCCTGGAAAAGATAATCAAGCAACGAATTAGCCAACACCCAGAAGTAAACAAAGTAATAGCCAAAAGCCAACATGGGTTTGTCAAAAACAGATCATGCCAGACTAATCTTATTGCGTTCTTCGACAAAGTGACAAAATTAGTGGACCAGAGGAATGCCGTCGATATAGTTTACTTGGACTTCAGTAAGGCATTTGATAAGGTAGACCATGACCTACTACTAGATAAAGTAGAAGAATGTGGGTTGGACAGCATCACCACCAGATGGATTCGTAACTGGCTGACCAACCGCACTCAACGTGTAGCCCTCAATGGAACTGCATCTTCATGGAGGGAGGTATGCAGTGGGGGACCCCAAGGCTCTGTTTTGGGCCCAGGACTCTTCAACATCTTCATCAATGATCTGGATGAGGGGATAAATGGGGAACTCATCAAATTTTCAGATGACACCAAGCTGGCAGGAATAGCCAACACTCCAGAAGACAAGCTTAAGATACAGAAGGATCTTGACAAACTTGAACATTGGGCGCTATCTAATAAAATGAAATTCAATGGTGAAAAGAGTAAGGTTCTACATTTAGGCAAGAAAAATGAAATGCACAGGTACAGCATAGGTGGGACCTTCCTCAATAGTAGTAACCGTGAGAGGGATCTTGGAGTCCCAGTGGACAACCATTTAAATAGGAGCCAGCCGTGTGCAGCAGCTTCCAAAAAAGCCAACACAGTTCTAGGCCGCATCAACAGAGGGATAGAATCAAGATCACGTGAAGTGTTAATGCCACTTTATAAGGCCTTGGTAAGGCCACACTTGGAATACTGCATTCAGTTTTGGTCACCACGATATAGAAAAGATGTGGAGACTCTAGAAAGAGAAAAGCAACCAAGAGGATTAGGGGATTGGAGGCTAAAACATACGAAGAACGGTTGCAGGAACTGGGTATGTCTAGTTTAATAAAAAGAAGGACCAGGGGAGACATGATAGCAGTCTTCCAATATCTCAGGGGTTGCCACAAAGAAGAGGGAGTTAAGCTATTCTCCAAGGCACCTGAGGGTAGAACAAGAAGCAATGGGTGGAAACTAATCAAGGAGAGGAGCAACTTAGAACTGAGGAGAAATTTCCTGACAGTGAGAATAATTAATCAGTGGAACAGAAGTTGCCTCTAGAAGTTGTGAATGCCCCCAACACTGGAAGTCTTTAAGATGTTGGATAGCCATTTGTCTGGAATGGTACAAGGTTTCCTGCCTAGGCAGGGGGTTGGACTAGAAGACCTCTAAGGTCCCTTCCAACTCTGCTAATCTATTCTTGTATTCTAAAAACTTTCCAGTAGCTTAAAAAAATTGCTCATTTTGTGTGATGAATTTTGAAGTTCATTCTAAACTCCGGTGGACTTTGACTCCCAGAATTCCCCAGTGGACGGTGTTTGAAGAATTCTGGGAGTTGAAGTCCACCACTCTTAAAGCATGCTGGCTGAGGAATTCTGGGAGTTAGCCCATCTGTATTAAAATATGCTGTCTAGAGAATTCTGGGAGTTGAAGTCCACCCCTCTTCAAGCATACTGACTGGGGGATTCTGGGAGTTGTCCACCCACTTTGCATTCTCTTGAGTTTCAAAAACACTGATTTAGCTAATGGAACACGGAGAGGGGAAGTGGCAAGAAGTGTGCCTCCTTTTTGGAATATGGGGATCTGGGGTTGATGATCCTCCTCTCCCTTGAACAGGATCACCAATTTCGGCTCTCCATGGAAGTTCCTGGATTGAGGAAGAAGATCTGTCTCTCGTCAAAAGCATGGGCGCCTTAGAGGACAGAGAAATCCCTGGGGAGTGCACCATAGGTAAGAGGAACACTGGGGAAGGAGGGAGGAGCAGGTGACCAGTTAGACATTTGGAAAACCACCTGGGAATATTCCCAGGGAAGGGTGGTGTTCGGCTGTCTTCGGGAATGAATGAGGAACGCCGTATTGTTCAATTGTCCAATGGGGTAGTTTGCTTGTGAAGCTACAGGGTCCTAGGCAGGAGAAAGTGGGGCCACTCAAGGGGGTTAGTCCGAGAGGTGCCAGGCGGCTCTAGATACCCATGAGTGCCAGTCCTGCCTCAACTTGAACCTTTAAGCAAGAGCGATCCTTGAATCCATTTCTTGAGAAAGGTCAAGTGAAATACAGTAAAGCAAGAGCCGGATCTGAGGTTCGCACGCCAATATTTCCCTCCGAGATACTTCCCATAGCTGGTTCCCCCATCGTCCAAAATAAGTGTGTAGGGTCTCTTGAGAGGCATGCGTTTCACTTCCCTCAAGCTTCCCCCTCTCTGTCAACCTCCCCCGCCACCCCCAGTGTCTATGACAGACTGGCATTGACCGAATGCGAAACGCAGGTGTGAGGTGGCTGTTGTGACAACGAGTTTAGTGAGAGGAGGGATTTGGAATGGGTAGTACGGCGGTCCTTGCCCAGCACTCTCGTTCGCTGGGCAAGATGGCCTTTTTCTGTGTCTTGTTCGATGTGACTTGTCCCAGCTGGGAAAATGTGAGGGGGAAGGGCACACCAAGGGGTCAAGAAGGAAGCCCTCCCAGGGGTCCCCAACCTCCGAGCCATGGTGAGGTGTTTGCAAACCAGGCTGCAAAAGCGATAGGCGCACACAGTTGCACCCCCACCTCCGTGACAAGCAGGAGAACACGTGCACATGAGCTCCATTTGCATATGCGGCAAGTGTGTGTATACAACGTGCATGCAAATGGAGATGTACATGTGTTCAACTGCTTGTCAGCTAGTTGTGCAGAAGCATCTCTTCTCCCCACCCCCCCACCCCCTTTTGCCGTTCCTCAAGGCTGGAAAGATTGGGAAACTCCACCCTGTCCGATCTCTCTGCTCGTATGACAAGGATCAGAGTAGGAGACGGCAGCAGGTGGCGTTAAGAAGAAGCGGGGAGGAGACCTTACCTCTATAGACAGGCCTGCTGGGGGCGTCCCTCCTCTGACCCTGTGTCCTTTCTTTTGCCAGGTGCTCCCCAGCTGCTGGAGGAGGATGTGGACAACCTCTTCCCCCACAAGTGGACGGAAGTTTTCCAGGGTCCCGGAGAGGAGCTTCTGTGCGAGAGTCAGACTGTCTCCATCACCCCACCCAAAAAGCCCCTCCGGTGGTCCGTGCAAGGGCTGCCTGAGACACAGAAAGAGGATTCGGTCACATCAGCCGAAGCTCACACCGGCCCCTTTATCTGCTGTGAGTGTGGAGAAGGATTTGTGGACAGGCAGCTCTTCACCAGCCACCAGAAGACCCATGGCGGAAGCGGGGCGTACCTTGTGCCAGAGCTTAAAGGAAACCCAGAGATTAAGCTCACCCCCTTCTCTATCCAGAGGGCCTCAACTCCTGCTCGTCCCAAGGTGCACAAGCGCCCTGAGCCACAGAGGAGCCCAACCGCGAAACCCAGTGCAGTGAAACGGCCCGGGAACCACATGGTGGAGCGTCCATACACGTGCACCCAGTGCAAGGAGAGCTTCAAGCTGGAGGTCAGCCTGCTCCTTCACCAGAAACTGCACGCAGGGAAGGGAGACGGGCCGCTGACCTGCACCTACTGTGGCAAGGACTTCCGGGACCTCTCCAAAGCCGTGCGTCACCAACGGATCCACACGGGTGAGCGGCCATATCAGTGCACAGAATGCGGGAAAAGCTTCATCCGGCGGGACCATCTGCTGAAACACTGGCGTGTCCACACCGGCGAGACGCCCTACCAGTGTGCCACCTGCGGGAAGAATTTCCGCTACAAGGAGTCACTGAACTGCCACCAGAAAATCCACACCCGCAACCCCACCGTGCACCACCTGATGTTGGGAACGCAAGCGGGGCTGATGGGCCTGAAAACCGAGCAGCCGTAGCGTTGTTCATGCCCAGCTGAAAGGGACGTGCCAGCCTTTGGGGAGTGCCCCATTGGGGCGGTGGTGGGGTATGTACTCTTGGGGACACAGGAGCGTTGATTACCTCCTCTGTCCTGCACTGGGCACACCTGCTGGATGCCGACACATAAGCTGTGTGCTCCTCCTGTGCAAGGGTCATGCGCCAGTTGCACTTGAGTGGGCTGCAAAGGTCTTGTAGCCCACCCATCCTTCACCTCCTTGCATGCCTGGGAGAGTTAAGACAGGGCTTGCAAATACCCCCTGTTGCTCTCCAGCCCCCCCCTCAAATTCCACTCATTTCTTTGCCACGTACACTTGCCCATACGAGTCTGCCTTGCGACATATACCCTCTACACATGTATCAATGTACTCCAGATTGCACAGTGCACTGCAGAGGTTGGCAAAACGGCGTTGGGCCATAGCGAAAAGCAAATTGGTTGTCCTTCGACCCTGCCTAGGATGGGCGTCCCAGTCCTCCCACACCTCCGTAAAACTGGAAACACCCATCCACACCCATTTCCCAGGTCCTTGTTCTTAGTTGACGTGTCTGTCCCTCTTCTCTGTTTTACTTTTAAAACCGTGTTTGGTCCTTTGCCGAGGGCGCGCGTCCAAGCGAGAACAACTTCAGCCAGTGATCCTGGCGGTTCTGCTCTTGATGCCCAGCTCTTACGTTGTGTGGTTTCACAGTGTGATGTCCCAGCAGAATTTTGTGTTGCCTGTTCTCGCACTCTCCGGGATTGCAGAGATCTGCCCTCCATCGTTGTGGTGGTGTTGGTTATTTTTTTTTTCCCCAAGGTATCTGTAAATATCGGTTGAGTTAGCTATGAACTGCCCTGTTGTTGAACTCAATTGTCGGCCGAAGTGATTGTGAGAAACCAGCTTTTCTTCTGTGTGACGTCCGGTGTTTGGTCTGTGGCTACAATTTTGCGGGCGGTTGTTGGTTTTTGTATCCCTTCCTTGGCAAAACATGTCAGTTCGGTGTGTCTCTCCCTGACGTCTTTGTCATCTGTGGGTTTGGGGTTGGGTCGTTTGACCGCTCTTAGGTGTGAGAGATTTTGGGTCTCAGACCAGCTATCCTGAAGCTCCCCATCCGATACAAATAGTCCTCAACGATTGCTCATTTAGTGACCATTTGAAGGTTGGAGGGCCCCGTTAAGGGCTTATAGGTAGTCCTCAACTTAACAAGTGTTCATTTAGTGACCTGTTGTAACAGCACTGGAAAAAGTGACACTTAATGACTGTTGTAGCGTCTCCAAAGTCATGTGATCAAAGGTGGCAACCGACTCCTATTTATGATCGTTACCGTGTCCCAGGGTCAGCCAATCCCATTTTGCAACCTCCTGACAGGACAAGTCAATGGGGAAGCTGGATTCACTCAACAACCGTGCTACTAGCTTAACAACTGCAGTGATTCACTTAACAATGCCGGCAAGAAAGGTTGTTAAAATGGGATGAAATCCATTGAGCAACTGTCTTGCTTAGCCGCTCAAATTTTTTGGACTCAATGGTGGTCGTATGCATCCTCAAGCTACAACTGTTCACTTAGTGACAGCTTGAAATTCAAATGGGCCTATTAGGGGGGTTACTTACAAATTGTATTCACGGTTTCCCCTCCCCCCCACAATGATCTCATGACCACATTTGGGCCCTTAGCGCCTGAGCCGCGTTTATGATAACCTCCAATAGTCCCGGGACCTTGTTTAATGATGTTTTCTCTGAATGACGGCAGTGGTTGTCTTAGGAAACCCATTGTTTTGAAGCCAACGTGCTCCCTCAACCATCTCCTCGCGAAAAAGAACTTAAAATCGGCGCGGCCACATTAACGACCTTCCACGTGAGGGGTTACAACCATGACGGGCTGGTTTCCGTTACTGTCGTAACTCGAGGACGGCCTGTACACTCTCCTCCTCCTATGGTAAAAATGGGGGGGCTCCACTTCCCGACATGGCTTCCCCAATCTTGGTGGGTTGGACCCTAGTTGATCCCCTAGATGGGAAGGGAAGATCCCCCAAAGCACCTGGGATGGAGTTTACCAGAGTTGGGCAGGAACCAGGTTCGAATCCAGGAGGCACAGATTTTTGGGACACGTTCAAACAAAACAGGGCTCAGGATTTTGGCAGCCAATTTCTGAAATAGCAATATTAATGGTATCTACCTTTCTGTCCAATTGGGGAGGTTTTCTAGCCTGGACAATCCCACTTTCTGATTGGTCTTTTGGGGGAGAAAATGGGGTTTACTGGAGGGGAAACCAACTTACCCGGCAGATAAGGGGAAATCCTATTGTTGCAAATATCGGAGATCATCGCTTCAATCCAGTGGATCAGATAGGATTAGAACCATGTTCTTAAGGTTTGTTGACTCTCCTGGGCATCCATATCTCCATGTTACCAAGGATATACTGGCTGGAGGATTCTGGGAGTTGAATTTATCCTTCTTAATGCATCCTTGCTGGGGGATTCTGGGAGTCGATGTCTTCCCCTCTTAAAGCATTCTGTCTTGGGGATTCTGGGAGTTGAAGTCCAAACAGCTTCAAGTTGTCCAGCTTGACAAATCCTAAATTAGCTCTTAATTCCAATTCCCCTCCCCCCCCCCCGTAACACTGTGGGCGCCCATGGATTTTTGTCATGTTCCCTCCTTTTCACTACAAGGTGTCAGACCCAGCCAATACAGTTGTCCTCAACTGATGACTATTCCCTTTGCAAACATTCAAAGTTACAACGGACCCCACCCCCACCCCCCCAAAAATACTTATAGCGCAGTTCTGAAGTTCCAACTCCCAGGTTCATATGATTTTGTGCACTGGGCCTGCATTTATAGGTCTCAACTTATAACAGTTCACTTAGCGACCATTCAAAGTTACGATAGCAGCAGAAAAAAAGGGGCTTATGGCCATTTTCACTCTTAGTGATAATTGCAGTACCCCCTTGGTCACTGGATGAAAATTCAGAGGCTTGGCAACCAGCTCATCTTTATGACGGCCCCGGGGTTAGGTGATCTCCTTTTGCGACCATCGCTTTGGGGGGTGGGGTGGGGTGAGTTGGATTCACTTGACAACTCTACAATTAATGTAACAATTGCAACTATTCACTTAAGAACCGTGTTCCTAATTTAATAACGGCCAAGGTTTACTTAACGACCATTTGAGTAATGTAACAATTGCAGCGACTCGTTTAAGTACCGTGTTTCTAACAATGACAGGGATTCACTTAACGACCATGGCGAGTAACGTTAACAATAGCAGTGACTCGAAGGCTTCCGGCGGTGACGTCAGCGTGCTAGGGTTGAGGAACGGTAGCTCCCGTAACCTATAACTCAAACCTCTTCGTTTGGGCTCATTTCTGAATGCTGCGAATCCTGAAGGGATCGGCAGATTCAGGGGGGAAACTCTGAAGATAACTGGGGTTGCAAGGCAAACCCCACCCAGTGGGTAGGAGAAACCCACTAAACGGACGAGGATCTATCCTGCCACTTGGACAGGATTGGAGCGATGGTGACCCGCGTAAGAGGGAAGCAAATAGAGAAAGCAGTTGAAATCGAGGAATTTGTTATCATTGACAACCCCCCCCAAAAAAGGAGGACAACGCGAAATTGGCGGAGAGGGGGAGCTGGAGATCTGAAAGTGGCAGCGTGAATAATAGAACGGAAGTGGCCGCAGTGGGAAAACCCGATAGGAGAGGGAGGAGAAAGAACCAAACGCCGGCATTGACAACGGGAGCGGGATATCTTGGCTGTTGAGAAGACCTGGAAAGCACATCAAGGACTGTATGACAGTCGGGCTGATTGGTGTTTCTTTTTTTCTTTCCTTCTCCTTTCTGCTCTTTTTTCTATCCAAAGAACAGCTAAACTTTGAACAGAGTTTCAACCGTGAACAATAAATCCAGGTAACGAAGAGCTCACACTTTTTTTTGCGGGGGGGGGGATATTCTCTACAAATATGAGCTGCGAAGGCTGACGCAAGAGGAATCAGCTGTGACATAATCTGGATTAAAGAAATACAACGAGAAAATAATTATTAGAACTGAGTATCTGTATAACTGAATAACTGAGAGATATTAATTTGCGTAAGATAAACAGTGTGATATATAATTCTGTGATGCATAATAGTTAAGGATTAAAAATAGAGTAGAATAATGTATAGGATTGTCTAGATATTGAAACGGGATAATAAGAAAGGTTAATTATTGTTAAATATTGAGATATATAACCACTGATATTTGTGATAAAGTAGATGTAAAGTAGAACCTGTATGCAATTGTGGGCGAGGATAAATAGAGGGATGAAGATGGCAACTCATACTAATTTTGTGAAGTCAGGGGAAAAAACCAGCATCCAACCCTACTTCAACAACATCACCCTCAAACCAAAGATCAATCGAGAGTGGGAGCTGGAGAAAGGCAGAGCGGTGACAGGGACAATGGAATCAGCACAAACAATGCAGAGTACGCAATTGATGCTCCAGATGATACAAGAGACAATGACGAAAACCCAAGAAGCAATAGCCACAAATCACGAAGAGACGAGGCGGAACCACGAAGAAATTAAAAATGAAATGGGAGAATTGAAAGGAAATATCAAAAACAGTGGATGACGAAATCGAAAAGAGATAGAATGCCTTAACAATCAACGAACAGAAAATCCAGAACTTCGAAACAAAAATAGAACAAACAGATCAGAAGATGGAAAAAACGGAGTTGAAATATGCACAAAAAAGAGTTAGAGGAATCAATAATCCAACTTGAAAACGAAAGAGCTTCATTTTGTCTAAGATTCGAAAACATAGTTTAAGAAAAAGAGGAAGACCTGAAAGGAAAAATGATCGAAATCTTCGCTGAAATTTTACAGAGAAAGGAACAAGAGTTGAGAGGAGACATAGATGACGCTTACCGTGTGCATACCAATTATGCCAGAAGACATAGGCTACTGAGAGAAGTGCATGTAAGATTTGCCAAAAAAACAATTAAAGACGAAGTGTACAAAAAAAACAGAGAAGCTGCAATAACGTACAAGGGAAAACAGTTTATTACTCTTAAGCAGATACCACGGAGAGTCTGGGAACAATGTTGACAGTACCAATTTTTAATTAACCAGTTAAATAAAAACAGAATAATTTACAGATGGTTGGTACCAGAAGGGATATTGGTCTCTTGGCAAGGAAAAAGATATAAAATAGAAAATATAGCATAGGAATTTTACGAAAAATACTTCACAAGGGAAGAAGAACAAGGATGTAAAGAGGAACTAGAAAGTAGAAGTCAAGAGGAAGAAACATCAGAAGACAAGGAAAGAAACAGGAAAGAAGAACAGAAGCCAGAAAGAGAGAGAGCAGAAAGGGAAGGCGCGAGAGGGAAAAGTCAGATACAAACCAGAAGTAATATAAAACACCCCATCTAAAGATGAACCAGGAATTAACAATTATCTCGATAAACTTGAATGGATTGAACGCACCAATCAAAAAGAGCGCAGATGTGTAACAAACTTTGGAAACTGAAGGCAGACATAACCTGCATACAGGAAGTGCACATTAAAAGGGAACATATTAATTTACTGGAAAACAAAAAATTAGGGAAACTATATACAGTACTGGCAGATAAAAAGAGGGATAGAAACCTATATAAAGGAAAAAATAAACTCCAAAGCAGTCTACACCGATGAAGAAGGCAGGATTCTAATGATTGATTGAATTAGCGACAACAGAAAAACCAATATTATTAATAGTGATATATGCACCAAATCAGAAACAAGAGGAATTCTATAGGAAATTACACAACAAAATTAATGAATTAGAATATGAAAATATTTGCTTAGTTGGGGATTATAACACAACAGTGGACAAAAAGATGCACTATGAAAGTAAAAGAAATAATAAGACAAAAAAAAACATGTTATCTAAATCCTTTTTTGAGATGGAAATGGAATATAAACTACATGATATTTGGAGAGAAAGGCACAAAACAAGAAAGCAATATACCTTTTATTCAAACCCCTACCAGTGCTTATTAAGAATTGACATGGCCTTGATGTCATCTGGATTATAATCAAGTAGAAGAAATTGAAACAAATTAGTGGGCATATCATAACCCAATAAAATTAAGATGGAAAGGCCAAAAAGAAGAAAAAGATGGATGATGAACTCAAATATTGTAAACGAAATAGAATACACTCAAATGCTGGAGAAAGAATTAAAACCATTTTTTTAGAATAAATAAAAAAGAAGACACCTCAATTCAAAATCTCTGGGACACCACGAAAGCATAGACAAGAGGCCTTACGACTGCCTACATTGCGAGAAAAATCAGAAAACATAAAGAGCAACAAGAACGTATGCAAAAAGAACTTAGGGAAGCCGAAGCTGAATTACAGAAAGACCCAAAGAATAAAATTAAAAAAGAAAAAAGAGAGATGATAAAACATAAAATCAGCTTAATAACTCAAAAAGAATTAGCACAGAAAATTAAAAGGGCCAAACAAAATTACTTTGAAGAAGCCAACAAACCTGGATGATGGCTGGCATACAGAATGAAAAATGAAAGAGAAAAAAGGATGACATACCAATTAAAAGATGATGAGGGAAATATTCAACATAAATCGGAAGAAGCATATTATTCAAAAATATTTTGCAAATCTATACGCCAAGATAGTATGAAGGAAACTAAGATAAAACAATATTTAAACCCAGAAAAGATCATTCCAATCTCAAAAGAGCAAAGGGAGGCAATAAACAGGCCAATAACGATAGCTGAAGTGGAATTAATCCTGAAAAACCAGAAAAGTAATAAAACTCCAGGACCAGACGGAATCCCAGTGGAGTTATATAAATATAATAAAATAATATTGCAACAACTAGGAGTGGAAATGTTTAACAAAGTCTTAGGAAAAGCCAAGATGCCTGAATCATGGACGGAAGCAATAATATCGTTAATCCCGAAAGAAGAAGTCAACCTACCAGAAATCTAAAACTACAGACCAATTTCACTATTGAATTCCGATTATAAAATATTTGCAGCGATTATGGCAGGAAGAATGAAACAAGATGGATTTTTTACCCCAGAGACACATTAAAAATAATACAAGAGACATCCTAGACATTAGAATATTAAGAGGTGCATCCAGAAAAGCAATTGGTACTGGTTTTCCTTGACGCACAAAAAGCATTCGACAACGTAATTTGGAAATTTATAACAACACAACTACATAGGATGAAATTTGGAGAAAATTTTACAAAAATGATAGAAAAACGTTATAACACCCAAACAGCCAAAGTTCTGATGAATGGAGAACTAACAGAGAAGATAGAAATAAAAAAGGGATTTACACAGGGATGCCCCCTGTCTCCTTTGCTGTTTATACTAACTCTGGAAATATTAATAAATGAAATTAGGAAGGACCAAGGAATAAAAGATTTAAGACTTAAAAATGAAGAATATGAAACCCAAGCCTATGCTGATGACCTAGTGTTTGTTTTAGAGGATCCACTAGAATCCAGTCGGAAATTAATTCAAAAATTAGAAGAATATGGCAGTTGCAGGATTAAAAATTAATAAAAGCAAAACAAAAATGATAACTAAGAATATGACAAAAAAGCAAGAAGAGGAATTGGAATCAGTAACTAAAATGCAAATAACTAAGAAAGTGAAATACTTGGGGATCTGGGTGTCAGCAAAATGTTCTACAATTAAAGACGACAATTATAATAAATTAGTGACACAAATAAAGAAAGATTTAGAAAGCTGTAAAAATATTCAGCTATCTCTAATGGGACATATAGCCACAGTTAAAATGAATATTTTACCAAGAATTTTATTTTTGTTGCAAGCTGCACCAGGTAAAACTTTCTTTCAGGAGTTAAACAAAATAACCACTAGGTTCATCTGACAAGGGCGAAAAGCGAGGATTAAACTAAAGTCATTGCAAGATAGCAAGGAGAGAGGAGGCTTAGTACTACCAAACTGGGAGTTACACGCATTAGCAGTAACAACAACATGGGTGAAGGATTGGATAGAGTTAAAGAATAAAAGAATCTTGACTTTAGAAGGCTATGATCTACAAGCAGGTTGGCATACATTCCTATGGGATGATAAAAATAAACACACAAATACTTTCAAAAAATCTAATTAGAAATGTGTTATTGCAAAACTGGCTCAAAATAAAAAAAAAAACCACTGTGAAAATCCCGAATTGGCTATCCCCAGCAGAAAGGATGACGCACTCAAATTTTACAGATATGAATAAAATGTCAAGATACAGAGACTTAATTAACGGACAGGGGAATTTAAAGACAACTGAAAAATTGGCAGAACAAAACATGAAAGTTGACTGGCTAACCTACTTGCAAATCAAAACTAAACAATAATAATACTAAATTATGTGGCATTGAAATGGAGCCACACGAATTAGATAAAATAATCCAAAGCTCAGATAGAAAGATGATAGGGAGAATATATAAATTTCTCCTGAAGTATAAAATGGAAGAAGAAATTGTGAAAGAACAAATGGTAAAATGGGCACAGAACTTTGGCTACAATATTGAATTAGACAAAATGGGAAAAATTTGGGGGGACAAATTTAAAAATGACACTATCGGTTGCATACAAGGAAACCGAGTTCAAAATGTTTTACAGGTGGCACCTGGCACCAGTAAGGTTAGCAAAAATCTTAGTAAATACCTCCCCAAAATGTTGGAAATGTGAATCAATACACGGAACATTATCACTTATGGTGGACTTATGAGGAGGCTGAAAAGGATTAAAAATTGGCTAGAGTGGATAACAGGAATCAAAATAGATTGGAAACATGAAGTTTTTCTTCTAGGAATAATGACTGCGAAATATAAAAAAGAAATCCAGTACTTAATTTTACACATAATTACGGCGGCGAGGATTGCCTTCGCTCAGAAATGGAAAAATATATTGATACCAAACGAAGATGAAATAATAAGAAAGGTTATGGACTGTGCCGAAATGGACAAATTAACAACAAAAATCCAGGGAAAATAAGAAACAGAATATTATTACCAGATATGGGGAAAATGACATAGCTGGATAGAGGAAAGAAACAAGGATCAATGAAAGAAGTCAATAAAACCCAAAAATAGAAGTTGAGAATTAACATATATATATATATATACACACACACATACATTCTCTCTCTCTCTCTCTCTCTCTCTCCCTCTCTCCCCTCCCTCCTTCCCTCCTCTCTCTCAGAGTTTAAATTTACTAGAGGTAATCACCCAATATAGCAGATAAAATAAGAGGGTTAAAATGGTGAAATGCAAATGAAATATACTAGAAGGGGAAATATCATAAGGAGAAATGTATCGATTTGTAATTGCTATTAGAAAGATCAGGAAGTTCCTGTTCGTACTGTATTGTGTAAATGTAGTGTATGTCTAAGTTTTGTGTTTGTGTGTATTTTGTATGTCTGTAAATAAATAAAAATATATATTAAAAAAAACAATAGCAGTGACTCAAGAACTGTGATGCTAACTTAATAACGGATGGGATTCACTGAATGACCTTGGCAAGACGGGTTGTAAAGCAGGACAAAACTCACAACGGTCTCACTTAGCAATGGTTCCATTGTGGTCGTAAGCCGAGGACTACCTGTATTCCAGGCAGGTGCTCTGATTTGATTCCCCAAGAAGCCCACCTAAGCCCTCCCTTCTCCACGAGCCCCCTCCCCATATATCAAAGGTCCAAGAACCTTTGAATCAACATTTCAACCAAGCCAGAAGTAATATGGAGGTGGGGGCGGAGGGAATGTGTGGAAGTCCCTCACCCAGGACAATTACATTTGGGGAGGGGGGGGAACCGAAGCAGCTTGGGGACCCTATGATCCTTGAGACTGGGCTTCAGGGTTAAAGGGGCTTTGTGGGAACGCAGCCCCTCTCATCCAGCTGCAATTTGGTGGGGATGCACCATTCACTGCCCTAAAAGTGAGCTGCTGGCTTTGGCATAGCTTCCTTGGTCAAATTTAGGCCTATGGTTTTTCTCACGTCTCCTCTTTGGCCACGGGGCATCCCCCCCCCCCCAAATGGCCTTTTGGGAAGCTGACTGTCCTTGGGCTGAGCCCAAATGGGGAGCCTAAAGGGGAACTCCAGAGACCATCTAGTCCAAGAGGAGGAGGAAAAGGGGAGAAGGAGAAAGGGAAATAGGAAGAGGAGAAGAAAAGCAGGAGGAAGGGACGTTTCATGACCCAACTAGGGAACATCACCCGACTAAAAGGCATTCCTAAGAGCATCCCCCCCTTTCTCACAACATCGATGACATTCCCTAGTCGGATCGCGAAACGCCCGCAAGTAACCCCCCTTCCCACGTCGTCTCTCTAAGCTCAGGATGGAGATCGGAGGGTCCCCGGGATTCCTGATCTCCGGGGCGAGCAGGGGGAGCTCTTGAGCCGCGAATCTCCACCGCCTCGCTTCGCGTTCGAGGTCCCATTTCCACGCACGTCCCCGCCCCCGCCAGGCTCTCGGGGGGGGGGACCTCCCCGCCCCTTTCCCACCGGCCAATCTTTTTTAGCCAAGCCCACCGTAATAGCAGGAATATTCTCCGCCCCCCGCCCTTAAACGCGCTCCCAGATGCGGCTACGGACTCCGGGGCCAGGTGCGATCCGCGGGTAATCGGCACGAAGGGAGCGGGCGCCCGGTTGCTGCTGCGGGTGCGCGGCTCCTCCTCTTCCTTCGGAGCCCCCGATCTCCGCCGTCGCCCCTCCGCAGCCCCAGCTTCGTCCTAGCCCACCGCCCAGCCCAGGAAAAGGCATGGAAACACCGTGGGAACCGAATTTTCAGGTATTTCGCGCTCCGGAGCGCAGCGGGACCACGTCTTCTTCTCGGAGAGATCGGGGGTCCCGAGAGCGACGCTCGCTCTCTCCCTTACTCCGGAGTGAAGCCACCCTCCGAAAACCTTGGGGCGCTCTGCGTACGCTCAGAGGATCGCTTGCATCCTCCTCCTCCTCTTGCCCCCCCCCCCAAGAAAAAGACTCCCCGGGGCCCCGAAAATTGGGAGGGCGGGGGGGGGGAGGACAAACAGAAAGCGCTCCCCCCGTCACCTTTTCCCCTTGCTGGAAGTCAACGGGACAGTCGGATTTCGGGATTTGTTACTTAATAACTTTGACATTTGGGTTTGTTTTAACAAACTCCGGTTTGTTACTTTACGAAACTCCGGGAAGCATTTTTCTTTTAAAAAAATATATATATTTCTCATATATGCATTCACAATTATATGATCTCATAACTGTTATTAATAATATGTATTTGTAACAATTTTTCTCCCCTACAGTTGACAATATACCTGAAATTGCTTTCTTACCATCCCGTAAACCCATCTTATCTTATATAACAATCTTTATAGTAGGATTGTTGTAATCCTACTTCTTCTTCCTTCCTTCCCTCCTTCCTTCCCCCTTCCCTCCCTCCTTTTTCTCTCCTTCTCTCCTTCCCTCCTTCCTTCCCTCCTTCCCTCCCTCCTTTCTTCTCTCCTTCCCTCCTTCCTTCTCTCCTTCCTTCTCTCCTTTCTTCTTTCCTTCTCTCCTTCCTTCCCTCCTTCCTTCTCTCCCTCCTTTCTTCTCTCCTCTCCTTCCCTCCTTCCTTCTCTCCTTCCTTTCCTCCTTCCTTCCCTCCTTTCTTCTCTCCTTCTCTCCTTCCTTCCCTCCTTCCTTCCCTCCTTTCTTCTCTCCTTCTCTCCTTCTCTCCTTCCTTCCTTCCCTCCTTCCTTCCCTCCTTTCTTCTCTCCTTCTTTCCTTCCTTTCCTCCTTCCTTCCCTCCTTCCTTCCCTCCTTCTTTCCCTCCTTCCTTCCCCCTTCCTTCTCTCCTTCTCTCCATCCCTCCTTCCCTCCTTCTCTCCTTCTCTCCTTCTTTCCCTCCTTTCTTCTCTCCTTCCTTTCCTCCTTCCTTTCCTCCTTCCTTTCCTCCTTCCTTTCCTCCTTCCTTCCCCCTTCCTTCTCTCCTTCCTTCCCTCCTTTATTCTCTCCTTCTCTCCTTCCTTTCCTCCTTCCTTTCCTCCTTCCTTTCCTCCTTCCTCCCCCCGTTCCTTCTCTCCTGCATTCCCTCCTTCCTTTCCTCCTTTCTTCTCTCCTTCTTTCCCTCCTTTCTTCTCTCCTTGTCTCCTTCCTTTCCTCCTTCCTTTCCTCCTTCCTCCCCCCGTTCCTTCTCTCCTGCATTCCCTCCTTCCTTCCCTCCTTTCTTCTCTCCTTCTTTCCCTCCTTTCTTCTCTCCTTGTCTCCTTCCTTTCCTCCTTCCTTCCCCCTTCCTTCTCTCCTTCTCTCCTTCCTTTCCTCCTTCCTTCTCTCCTTCTCTCCTTCTCTCCTTCCCTCCTTCCTTCCCTCCTTCCTTCCCTCCTTTCTTCTTTCCTTCTCTCCTTCCTTCCCTCCCTTCCCTCCTTCCTTCCCTCCTTTCTTCTCTCCTTCTCTCCTTCCTTTCCTCCTTCCTTCCCTCCTTCCTTCTCTCCTTCTCTCCTTCCTTCCCTCCTTCCTTCCCTCCTTTCTTCTCTCCTTCTCTCCTTCTCTCCTTCCTTCCTTCCCTCCTTCCTTCCCTCCTTTCTTCTCTCCTTCTTTCCTTCCTTTCCTCCTTCCTTCCCTCCTTCCTTCCCTCCTTCTTTCCCTCCTTCCTTCCCCCTTCCTTCTCTCCTTCTCTCCATCCCTCCTTCCTTCCCTCCTTCTCTCCTTCCTTTCCTCCTTCCTTCCCTCCTTGCTTCCCTCCCTCCTTAAAATATATAATTTTTTTTGACAAATAAATGGAAGTTTATTTTAAAGAAAAGAAAACTCACTTTTTAACTTTAAATGTCAATGAAATATTCACAATCAGGAAAATAATATCTACAGAGCTCTTCTGCTTATAATAAAAGAGGAGATTCATATATTTTTTTAAATGCAACAGACAATGTAATGCTCCATACAGATTACAAGGCAATGTTGATCTGATACCAATAGCATTTTTCCATTCCAAAGTTCCAGTAAAAGGTTGGGATATCTCTCTATTTGTCATAAATCTTTGGTTCTTCAGAAAATAAGTAGGCAACTCCAGTACAAACTTTCTGGTGAACTTACTTTTTTTTTTTAATTTTTATTTCTCATATAAACATTCACAATTATATAATCTTATAACTGTTGTTAATAATATGTATTTATAACAATTTTTATCCCCTACAATTCACAATATAATTGAGATTGCTTTCTTACCATCCCATACACCCATCTTATTTTACAACAATCCTACTTCTTCTTCCTTCCTTCCTTCCCTCCTTTCTTCTCTCCTTCTCTCCTTCCCTCCTTCCCTCCTTCCTTCTCTCCTTCTCTCCTTCCTTCCTTCCCTCCTTCCTTCCCTCCTTTCTTCTCTCCTTCTCTCCTTCCTTTCCTCCTTCCTTCCCTCCTTTCTTCTCTCCTTCTCTCCTTCCTTCCCTCCTTCCTTCCCTCCTTTCTTCTCTCCTTCTCTCCTTCTCTCCTTCCTTCCTTCCTTCCCTCCTTTCTTCTCTCCTTCTTTCCTTCCTTTCCTCCTTCCTTCCCTCCTTCCTTCCCTCCTTCTTTCCCTCCTTCCTTCCCCCTTCCTTCCCTCCTTTCTTCTCTCCTTCTCTCCATCCCTCCTTCCTTCCCTCCTTCTCTCCTTCCTTTCCTCCTTCCTTCCCTCCTTCCTTCCCTCCTTTCTTCTCTCCTTCATTCCCTCCTTCCTTCCCTCCTTCCTTCCCTCCTTCCTTCTCTCCTTCTCTCCTTCCTTCCCTCCTTCCTTCCCCTTCCTTCCCTCGTTCCTTCTCTCCTTTCCTCCTTCCTTCCCTCCTTCCTTCCCTCCTTTCTTCTCTCCTTCGTTCCCTCCTTCCTTCTCTCCTTCCTTTTTTTTAAGCCACGATTGTTAAGTGAATCAGTGCAGTCATTAAGTGAAGCTGGCTTGCCTCTTTGTTGTTGCTTGTTGGAAAGTCCCAAAAGGGGATCTCGCGCCCCCGAGACACCGAAACGGTCATGAATTCATGCTGGTTGCCTACTATAGATAGTCCTCAGTTTACAAATGTTCACTTAGTGACCACTTGAAGTTAACAAAAGTGTCTTATGACTTTTTTTGCACTTATGATCGTGGCAGTCCATGGTCATATGATCAAAATTCAGACACTTGGCAACTGACTTGGATTTATGATGGTTGCAGTCCCCGTTTTGCGACTTTCCAACAAACCACGTCAAAGGGCAAGATAGGTTCACTTAATGACTTCCGGATTCGCTTAACAACTTGATTGATTCACTGAACTGTTGGCAGGGAAGCCGTATTTTGCTGACTTTACAATCACCGGGATTCGTTAAACAATGGTGGTGGGAACAATAGTAAAATAAGAAAAATGCTTCACAAGTTTCTTAATTTAGCCACAGAAATTGGGGGGCTGTTGCGGTCATGTGTTGAGGACTCCCTGTACCCCAATTTGGAGGATATGGTTGTGAGGACTCCCTCTTTTCAGTGCTGAATGGCTGCGAAGCAAATATTTCTTAGGATTTGCTGTGGAGGCTCATGTTCAGAAAGCAGGGGATGAGGGTTTCGGTGATCTTTAGTGAGTGTTTCCACCCTTAGTGGAATCCAGCTGGCTTGCCGCCGCCACCACCGGGACTCTTCTGGCCGCCACCAAAGCCAGGATGCGAAGCGGCAGCCCACCGCCCAACAACCGAAATCTCCTTCTGGACGTTGCTGGCGGCCATGCAGGCGGTGGAGAGGAAGGTGGATGTTCACACGGGAGAGCTCCGGACTCTGCGACGGCGGGCCGATCTGGCAGAGCACAAACTCTCCGTGACAGAGAAGATGGTGACCGACTTGATGCCCCATCTGGACGCGCTGGGGACGATGGCTCAGGCCTTCGGGCAGCTGCACCAGCGGGTGGAGAAGTTGGAGGAGCAGTTGAAGAACCAGAACTTCTGGCTGTTGAACGTCCCACCAGGCACCGGAAGGGAAACCCCGCAGGTCAGAGGGACAGGATGGAGACATGTAGCGATACCCGTAATCGTGGCTTAATCTTAGCTTGAGCAAGGAAGTAGACTAGGTTTGATGGGGTTAGTGGCAGTGGCAGAATAGGGCATTGGTGGGAGTGAGGGTTGGGGGGTGAGGAGGTTTTTGAACCCAGTCCTCGCTTGAATTGAGAACAACTTCATATCGGAATTGTGGCCTGTCTGTCTGTCTCTAATCTATCTCTCATCTGCCACTCTGTCTGTCCGTCCATCCATCCATCCATCCATATCTAGCTAGCTAGCTCTCAACTTTCTCCTGTCTGTCTGTCTGTCTGTCTGTCTGTCTGTCTGTCTGTCTGTCTATCTATCTATCTATCTATCTATCTATCTATCTATCTATCACTCGCTTTCATTCTGCTCCCTGCCAACTGCCCGTGTGTAGGGGGGGGGGCGCTTGGATATGGGACGGGTGGTCCCAGGAGTGGGGCACATTTTGGGGGAGGGGGGGACCACACCCTGCCCAGCTGATCTGAGATCTCCCCGGCTTCTGTATTCAGGTTCCTGTGAACTTCGACAATGTCTCAGTCTATTGCTCGGAACGGGAGTGGGAGGAGTCGAACTCGGTACCGAAGGAGCGCCAGAAGCCTGCAGAGTCCTTGGTTTCAACGGGTAAAGGGGTTGAGGGATGAGTGGGCCAGATCTCAGAGGTGACCAAAATAATTTGGGATTAGGTCTCGCCCTACCTGGAAACTTAACACCTGACATGTTGTGTTGGGCGAATGAGAAGGGACAGAATCTCGACTTAGCGATGGTGAAAAAAAATTTTTTTTTTAACTCCTCAACTTACGACCCGTGGTTGTCCTCGAAACGTCCATTGCTAAGCTCGATGGTTGGGAAGTCCCCGCCTCCCCCTTTTACAACTTTCCTGCCCCAGTTGTTCAGTGAATCGTGGCAGTTCTTCCATTATAACACAGTTGTTAAGTGAACTGGACTCCCCCCCCCCTCTTCAGAAGGAGGTCGCCAACAGGGATCATGTGACCCCCCCAGGACACTGCGACTGTCATAAATTCGAGTCAATTCCCAAGTCCGAATTTGGATCATATTGGAATTTCGTAAGAACTAGGAAAATTGAAACCGTCTTTGAGTATCATGCCTGACAAGTCACTTTTAGACTTCAGGCCTGCTACACTTTCTGCTGTCTGTTTTCTGTTGTGAGAAAACGGGAGGGGGGGATTGTGCGGAGCTGGGGGAGACGTAGCCATAACAAAATTCTTTCTAGAAGGCCAAGGTCAGCCTTTGTCGCTGGCCCAGCTGCAACTGGGTGGATAGAAGCTGCCAGCGAAGCAATGGGAGATTAGATAATGGGATGGATTTGTGCGGGTGGAGGCAAGATCTTGAACTTTCAACTGGTGTTGTGTGTGGGGAACCGAGAAGCTCTGTGGAACGAGCTACCAGCAGAGATCCGGACCCTCCCCACCCTCGTGGCCTTCCAAAAAGCCACCAAAACCTGGCTCTTCCGACAGGCCTGGGGTTGCTGATTTTTTAAATCAGGTCCAACTCCCAGTTAAACCAAATGTATGTTGTGTGTTGTTTTTTTTTAAATTGTTTGCGTTCTTTCCCCTATGTGTTATTTTATTTTATTTTATTTCGTATTTGTAAGCCGCCTGGAGTCCCCCCAGGATTGGGCAACATATAAACCCATTAAATTGCAAGTTGCGAAGCTTTCAGATTCGGGTTTTCCCAGATTTGCCCACGTGGCTCTCTTCATAAATTGGGACTTTGAGGAATCCTTTGCCTCGGACTCTGATTTAATAATTTTGGATGCTATTTGGAACCCTGACATTGAGTTTAGGGACCGTTTTGCAGTTAGAACGACACTGAAGGAAAAAGGGACTTATGACCATTTTTCACACTTATGGCCGTGGCAGATCCGTGTAGTCACGTGGTCAAAATACAGGTGCTTGGCAATGGGTTCGTATTTATAATGGTTGCCGTGTCCCAGGGTCATCTTTTGCAGCCTTTTGACAAGGAAAGTCAAAACGGGGGAAATCCAGATTCACTTAGCGACCGGGTTTCTAACTTGGCAAATGCAAAGATTCGCTTAATAGGCTGTGGCAAGAAAAGTCGTAAACCGGGGGCAAGACACTGACTCACTTAGTAAGGGAAATGTGGTCATAAGACTGCATTTAGGGCCAGGTGCCTTGAACCAATAAGGAATTTTCATGCCTTTTCATTCTTTCCTTTTTTATTTTGCTTTGCTTTTCCTTTTCCATTTTCCTTTCCCATTTCCTTCCCTCTTTCCTTTCCTTCTCTGTATCTTCCTTTCTCCCTCCCTCCCTCCAGATTGTGCTACTTCAAAATCTGGTTCATTGTCCCTGATGGAAGCTGGGACATCTTTAAGTGGTGAACACCAAGGACCCTCTGATGACGCAGAAGATGTCCGAAAAGACAGAGCAGGTAATTTGCAGGGAATCCATTCGCAGGGGCAACAATTCCAAAAGCATTCCCAAATGCTTTGTTTTCTGATCCTTTTCCATAGAAGCTGCTGTCCTCTTGCCGACATCCGACATAGCTGAGGCAAAGCCTGGAAACCTGGGTCAGCTCAGCCTCTCCCCTGGGTCTTTGGAACAGGATGTGACACCCTCCGCAGAGGAGGACTTGGTGCCAGTGGACAGTCGGATGGGTGCAATAGAACAGTCGGCAGAGTCTGGAGCAGATGTCGCAAATTTCACCACCATCGTCGTCCAGGAAGGAGTGCTTCCTGGTGAAGCGCCATATATATGTTCTGATTGTGGCAGGAGTTTCTTGTACGAGATACAGTGCGCCTTGCACCAACAATCTCATCTCCAGGTCTCTGCAGACCTCAGGGACAGTCCCACACAACATCACCAGCCAGAGGTCAGGGCATATACCTGTCCGGATTGCGGGCGCTGGTTCCCCCACCAGGCCAGCCTGAGCAAACACCGCCTCTGGCACACGGGCGATCGACCGCACATTTGTGCCGAGTGCAAAAAGTCTTTCCGGCTGAAAATCAACCTGCACCTTCACGAGCGTACTCACGCAGTCACCAAAAAACCCGGCTGCTACATCTGCGGCGAGTGCGGCCGGAATTTCAACCACCACTCGAATTTCTTACGGCACCAGATGATCCACACTGGAGAGCGGCCATACACCTGTGGGGAGTGCGGGAAGACATTTATCCGTAAGGAGCATCTTGCCACTCACAGGCGGCTGCACACGGGTGAGAGGCCCTACCGATGCCCGCTCTGCCCAAAGACCTTCACCCGTAAGCAGCATCTGGTGGGACACCAGCGCCTACACGAGGGGGAGGCAATGTGGCTGCAGGATCATCCCACTCAGATGAACGAGCATGGCCAAAGGGATGGAATCGGGGTCCAGGCAGATGATGTAGAGCCTGGACTTGGACAAGAGTCATATCCCCGGTAGGAGTGATGGTGTCTGGGAAGCAGAGTTTAGGCAGCCATTTTGAAACAAGCAGAGGACTGTCTTTGGTCACATACTTGATCCCCAGAACCGGAGGCAGAAGGCCAGAGTGGGAAGGGAGCATGGAAATCCAGCCCCCTGCTCAAGCAGGAGACCCTATTCCATTCTGGACCAATTTCTTTTTACTTGAACGATTCCTTGACTTTTGCTGAGATCAAGGTGCAGAATGGTTCAAAAAAGTCAAAATGGCCACCAGCCCGATTCTGATTTTTACCCTCTCTTGCCGATACCCTTGACAGGAGGCAGTTGCCAAACATCTGAATTTTGATTACGTTGACGTGGTCATAAGTGTGAAAAATGGTCTTAAGTCATCTTTTTTTCCAGACCCTTAACATTTTGAATGGTCACTAAATGGTACTGTTGTAAGTCAAGGCCTACTTGCATTGTCGTTATATAGTGTGCATTGCTCAGAGTGTTTCTATGAGGGAGATGGGCGGTTCCTAATTGTGATATATAAAGAAAATAAAATAAAATGAATTTTTTTAATTAAATCAGTTTATGTCTTGGAAATACTATTACAAATAATTCTTCTGCAAAGCTGAATTACTGCTTTTTATTCATCAAGGGTGTTGCGGTGGACAAAGTTGCAGATCAATTCATACAAAACGAGGCAGCTGGGATGGGAAATTGTTCTTTTGTGTGGTTGTGTGGATTCCTGCAAGCTAGGTCAGGTAGAGCAACACAACAGGAAGTGACACACAAAACGTTCCACATATTTTATCCACAATGGGCTGTTAAGAAGCCAACGGGAAGAATATTTTGGATTTCGTTATAATGCTGACAAATCCAGAAAACAAATTAGGCAATCATTAAGTAATAAAATCCAAAGTTCTCACTTAAGGACATGTGACCGTGTTGAAAATTATTCAATTTTCAGAACACAAGATGTGAAGACTCTATTGTCTGGATATAGAAGCTCCAGGAAGTCCTTGCGAATCACCGGAGTTATTTGATGAGGGACATGGTCAGGAAGCGAATCTGGCTTTCCAATGGGCTCTGCTCGTCAGACGCAAAAGGAGGGATTACGTGACACCCCCCAACCCCCTATGGGACACTGCGAACATCATAAACACAAGCCCATTTCAAAGAGTCTAAATTGAATAAAAATAAAATAATATTGATTAATGTTATATTTTTCATTTACATTATTATATGTTATAATTATATATTACTAGCTGAATATCCGTGCTCCGCTTCAAAACTATGTGATCGAGCTTGATAAATCAACACCTACAGCTTAAAAATTAATGAATAGCTACCATCAACCTCTCCCCTTCTCTCCCTCAGCCTTGCTCCACAGAGACCTCTCGTATCTTATCACCTTCTCTCCCTCTGGCTTGCCTCACAGAAGCCCCACCTTTCTTATCCTCTCTCCCACAGGCTTGCCCTCTCCTCTCCTACCCACTTCTCTCCCTCAGGCTCACCCCACAGAAGACCCACATATCCTGTCACCTTGACTCCCTCAGGTTTACCCTGCAGAAGTCCCACCTATCCCCTTCTATCCCTCAGGTTTTTCCCACAGAAACCCCATCTATCTTATCTCCTTCTGTCCCTCAAGTTTGCCTCACAGAAGCACCACTATCACCTTCTCTCCCTCAGATTTACCTCACAGAAGCCCCACCTATCTTGTCCTCTTCTGTCCCTCAAATTTGCCTCACAGAAGCCCCACTATCACCTTCTTTCCCTCAGGTTTTCCCCACAGAAACCCCATCTATCTTATCCCCTTCTGTCCCTCAAGTTTGCCTCATAGAAGCCTCACTATCACCTTCTCTCCCTCAGGTTTTCCCCACAGAAGCCCCACCTATCCTATCCCCTTCTCTCCCTCAGGCTCTTCTCCAAACTCCAAGCCAGCAGGCCAGTCATGGAGTGGCCATGCTCATGTCCAGGTTTTCAGGTTGGGAGGGGGAGTAGAACATCTTAACATCATAGCATGTTAATAATAATATATGAAGTACTAATGCTCTGATAGTCATTTCGAAAAATCCTTTCTTACCCAGCACATAGAAGCCAAGAGAAACATATGTGCCAAATTTCAAGTTTGTAGACGTTACGGTTTCTGAGATTTCCTGATTCCTGCGTGAGTATTTTCAAGTTTATAAGTTCCAAGTCATGTAATATATTTAATATAATATATAATTATAGTTACAAAAAATACACATAAAGATGACAATAATCACATTAGTAATATTTAATAATTTAATAATACACGAATAGTAATATTCATTTATTAAATGATTAAATACTCTGCATGTCATTCATTGACAATTAATACATGAATAATAGGCATAATATACAATAATTATTTAAGCTAATAATAGTACTAATATAAATGATTAATATGCATAATTTTTAATTAATGATAAATGAATATAATTAATATTAATCATAGATGAATACTATGCATAGTCCTCCTCCCCTTCCTTTTTTGTAAATGGGAAACACAGTCATAAGTCATTTTGGTGCTGTTGTAACTGAATGGTCACTAAACAAGTGGTTGTAACTCAAGGACTGGAGGATTTCCAGGATGCAAATGGGGGTAACTCAGAGGTTGGAAAATCGTGTACCCCAGAATTACCCCTTTTGCTGAATTACAGGAAGAGCAGCTTCTCCCCAGTCCTCCCCAACTGCAATTCCCACTCCTTTCTGGGCGGCGCTGCAGGAGGCGGCAGAAGGGTTTGTTCTTCATCTCTGCACCACACTTCCCCTCACCCCAAGAGGACAGCTTCCTGTGAAACCGCATCGACGCTTCCTGCTTCCCATCGACCACGAGAAGAGGGTTCTGTCTTGCAAGAGGGGCACGGAGCAAGGGTCAGGATGGGGATCCCTGGGGATCCCTCCCCTTGCGCCCACCCACTTCATTTATTTAATACTTATTTAGTACCAGTTTAATCTTTATTGGTTTAAAAATGACTATTTTATTAAATGTACTAATATATATTAAGTGTAATAATATTAACATAATATTTAAAAAAACATTTTATCTATTTACGTGATAAAAATTATATATTATATTTCACTTATAAATTATATTATTATATTTAGGAACGCAATGGCTAAGACACTGAGCTCGTCGATCCCAAAATTCCACGGTTCAGCGGTTCGAATCCATAGCTCCACGTAGCGGAGGGAGCTCCCATTACTTTTCCCAGCTTTCGCCGACCGAGCAGTTCGAAAGTATATGTTTAATTTCACAATGCTTGTGGGTATACAATATTTTTTGTTCCATTGTCTGTGCAGATATAGAGATTGCCTGGTTTGCCGACTTTAGAACACACAACATATAATTGTCTATGTGAGAAACAATTTTAAATTGCTGGAAAGACGTTGGACCGGGCACATTTACCAACAGCATGCGAAGAAAGAAACATTCCCAGGGTGGTTCCCTCCGGGCAGGGTCATGCTGTTGCCAGCAGTGGCAAGGTTCATGAGGGTCTTGCCCACCTGACGGGCCCTGCCACTTGCTGCACCGGCCATGGCTCCCCCGGAAGAGGCGACCCCCGCATGGAAGTGAGCCATGGTGGCCCCTGCAAGAGCCGCCACAGAGGCTGTTCCCGCAGGCTCTGGCCTGCCACCCGCCAAGCTCCCCACAACAGGCAGCTTCCGGAACGACGGGCTGGATGGGGCCTCTCCGGACATGGGCGGGGGGACCCCAGCATGGGAGGGAGGCTGGGTTTGTCGCCCGTGGGCATAGTGGGGCAGCGGGTGGGTGCCTTGGTCAGGCCTCGGGGTTGTTGGACTGGGCGAGATTTTATGTATATACTATATGTATATACATAAAATATGAATATATATATATATGTTTTCTGAGGTTTTCACGGGTGTTAGTATGTAGGTCTCTCCCGTGTAAAATTGGAGATGTCTTGGTGACGTTTTGACGAAGTCTCATTCGTCATCTTCAGGCTTCGTGCTTCCAGGAGCAATGTGAGATCTCAGCTGTTTCTTCCTTTTAACTGTCAGTTGGGGTTTGAGCTGACTGGGTGGGAGCTTGGCTGTGTTCTGATTGGGTGGAGGTGTGTTCTGATTGGTTGGGGGTTTGTGTCTCATGTAAGGATAGGAGGGGTTTAATTGTGTATTTGCAGTCTGGCTTCTGGTCCTTGGCCGTGCCTCCTCATCAGTGTGGGTTTTTGTCTGCTTTCTTTGTGGATGTTTGGTGGTGACATCCTGTGTGGCTCTTGTGAGTGTGGGCCTGGTGTCATTCATCATGTTAGGGGCTCGTTTATCAATAAGGGCAGGCTTCCAAATGGCTGGCAGGTGGGAGGTATCGTCCCGCCTGTTCATGTTATGTGGCCGTTTACCCACTGGCAGTTAAAAGGAAGAAACATCTGAGATCTCACATTGCTCCTGGAAGCACCGAGCCTGAAGATGACGAATGAGACTTGGTCGAAACGTCGCCAAGACATCTCCAATTTTTCACGGGAGAAAACCTGAATAACTATATCTATATCTATATCTATATATATAAAGTCACAACCCCTGGTATGCCCAAATATGGGAGGAAGTTCACTGCTTCCATTCTCTGTCCATCGGCTCGTCACAAGAGATCATCCAGACAGAAATCCAAATACAACACACAGACACACACACACACATACATATAGATACATACATATATAAACTATTTTAGTATTAAAATTAATGTTTTTTTAATATTTTTGAATGGTTAGTAAATCTGGATAGTGTTTGCAATGGTTTTATTTTTATCTTGATTTCATTTTATTTTTATTTCCTCATCCTTGTTATTCATTTATCATTAAATGACTTAGTCATACATAGTTACTTAGCAAACTATAAATATATACTATGATTTATAGTTCTTTTGAGAGACCAACTCATCTCTTCCGTTGAAATAAAGTATTGATCCCCTTTCAATCTCCATCTCTCCCTCCATCCCTTCCTTACAGGGATTGATTCCGTTTCTCGGACCGCCCGACTCCAATCGGGCCGGCTTCCCTGGAGAGGAACACAAGATCAATATTGAGGGGGGGGGGAAAAACAAAAGGGGACTGTGTTAAAAAAATAAGTTGAACCTCGCAAGGGCGGGGGTGTTTATGCGTGTGACGTCTGAGCGCGCGAGGGAACCGCACGTACGGCGGACCGTAGACCAGGCTGAACTCTATAGAGCGCCGGCGGTTTTTGACGCAGCGGCGGAGCCCGTTCTGCGCAGGCGCCGCCGGGCAGGGAAAGCTATCCGGCGGTCGCAAGGACCCCGCGGCGCTTTCTCCTCCCCCTCCCGCCTCCTCGCCCGGCTGAGCCTCGTTGTGCGGCGCTGCGCCCCGTCACGGGCGGGGGGGGGGCAACAAAGGATCATGGAGGGGGGGGCGCCTGCCCAGGTGAGGGGGGGTGGTGGACCGCCGGGGTTGGTGGTGGGGAGGAGGGATAAACCTGACGGCGCCCCCTCCTTTCGCCCTCCACCCCCCCCCCCGAAGGCCCGTCTGACAACGGAGCGGGGGGGGGGGTAGCGGGAAGAGCCGCTGGAGGCGCGTATAGAGCGTGCGCAGGGGGGGGGCGGGGGTGACCGGGAAGAGCGGCGCTAAGAGCGCGCGCGGGGGGGGGGGCGGAGGGGGTGTACCGGGAAGAGCAGTTGCGGGCGGGGGTGAAAGGGAAGGAGCGGCTGTTCCCACCCTTGGGGATGCCACCCCCTCCGCTGGGGCAGTGGCCCGAGTTGGGCTGCTGCTTTTTCCCTGCCCGTTTGGGGGGGCCAGGCAGGGAGGCTGTGGGGAGGGGGCGTCCACCCCCAGAGGGTGGCTTAGGCTTAAGGGTCCCCCCTCTAAATATAGGGGGGGGGTCCTTGGGTTTGATCCCTCCCTTGGGACCCCCAGGCTGGACTGCTACCTGCCCCCCCCCTCCTTCTTGAGTCCTGGCTGGATGGTCAGCCCCGAGAGGCCGGCTTTGGCTAAAGACCCCACCCCCCTTAAAAAAGACCCCACCCTCCCCCTTAGAAATGGCCCTATACCAGCCTCTGGGTTTGACAGCCCCTTTCAGCCCCACCCCCAGGTTGGACCTTCTTGGGGCCTGGCTTGGAGACTGGATGGTCCTTTCCAACTTTGCTATTCTATTCCTCTTCCTTTTTTTTTTTTCTTTCCGTTCTCTCTATTTTATTCTATTCTATTCTCCTCTTTGGCCACGGGGCATCTCCCCACCCCCCCACCCCCACCCCCAAATGGCCTTTTGGGAAGCTGACTGTCCTTGGGCTGAGCCCTAATGGGGAGCCTAAAGGGGAACTCCAGAGACCATCTAGTCCAAGAGGAGGAGGAAAAGGGGAGAAGGAGAAAGGGAAGAGCAGGAAGGGGAGGGGAGGGAAAAAGCAGGAGGAGGAGGAGAATCGGAAGAGGAGAAAAGCAGCAGGAGGAGGAAGGGACGTTTCATGACCCAACTAGGGAACATCACCCGACCAAAAGGCATTTCTGCCAAGGTGGCGCAGTGGTTAAATGCAGCACTGCAGGCTACTGCTAGATCAGCAGGTCAGCGGTTCAAATCTCACCGGCTCAGGGTTGACTCAGCCTTCCATCCTTCCGAGGTGGGTAAAATGAGGACCCAGATTGTTGGGGGCAATATGCTGACTCTCTGTAAACCGCTTAGAGAGGCCTGAAAGCCCTATGAAGCGGTATATAAGTCTACTGCTATTGCTATTGCTATTGCTATTTCTCCCTTTCTCACAACATCGATGACATTCCCTAGTCGGGTGGCGAAACGTCTGCCAGTAACTTCCCTTCCCACGTCATCTCCCTAAGCTCAGGAGGGAGATCGGAGGGTCCCCGGGATTCCTGATCTCCGGGGCGAGCAGGGGGAGCTCTTGAGCCAACCCGCGAATCTCCCCCTGCCTCTATTCTCTATTCTGTTCTGTATTGTTTTCTGTCCTTGAGTTTACCAGCCCCAAAATTTATGTTGCGCAGTGAGACGTTTGTTAAAAGGGGCTTCTCCCGGTTTATGACTTTCCTTGCCTGGGTGGCTAATCGAACCGTTAGGCAGGCGGTTGTTAAGGGAATGAGAAGGTTCGGGAGAGGGAATCACGTCGTGAAACCGTGACTGTGTCATAAATTTGAATCTGGGCGTCTGGATTTTGAGCCCGTGACCCTAGGGGACATTGCCACGGTGGCAAGCATCAAAGAACAGCTTTTCCAGGCTGTTGCGACTCCAAACAGTCACTAAAAGAAATGGTTGTAATTTGAGGACTACCTGTAGTATTTTGGTGACAAATGCCCTACACAGGTGTTAGAGGATGCTAATGAACGTAGGATGGGAGGGAGGGAGGGAGGAGCAAAAGAAAGGAGGAAGGGAAGTGAGGTAAGAAGGAAGTAATGGATCTAGGGAAGGAGGATGGAAGGAAAAGGAAGGAATGAAAACAAGGAGGAAGGGAGAGGAAGGGATGGGAGAGAAGGAGGAAGTAATGAATGTATGAAGGGGGTGAGGAAGGAAAGGAAAGAAGGAGGAAAGGAAAAGGGAAAGGAACCGAGGGTAGAATGAAGTAAATGAAAAGGAAGGAAGGAAAACAGGAAAAGAAAGAAGGGGAAGAAAAGAGAAGGGGAAAGGGAGGGGAGAAGGAAGTATTAAATTAATTAATGACAGAAGGAAGGTGGGAAGGGAAAGGAGGGAAGGTGGAAGGAAAAAGGGAAGGGAGGGTAGAAGGAAAGGAAGGAAGGAAGTAGAAAGGGAGGGAAGGAAGGAATAAGGAAAGAAGGGGAGAAAGGAAAAAGAAGAGAAGGGAGGGTAGAAGAAAGCAAATGGAAAGCAAAAAGGAAGGGAGAATGGTAGGAAAGAAACGAAGGAAGGGAAAACAGAGGGAAGGAAGGAAAAAGGAATGAAAAGCAAGGGAGAAAGGAAAAGGAAGGGAGAGTAGAAGGTAGGAAATGAAGGAAGGAAGGAAAAAAAGGGAAGGGAGGAAAGAAGGGAGGAGGGAAGGAAGGAAAAGAGTAGGAAGAGGAAGGGAGGGCAGAAGGAAGTAATGACAGAAGGAAGGGAGGAGGAATGGAAAGGAAAAAAGGAAGCTAAATTTCAGCTCAACCAGGGAAAAATATGTTTCCTCCCCTTGTTACGTTGCATGCATTTATATTTATTTATCCAATTTATTCAGCCACCTGTCTTGCAGATGGATGACATGCTGCCAAAAAGCTATAAAAGTTTGATTTATAATATAATATATTTCTTTGGGGCCTGTGTTGGTTCATTCAGGGACCCTTCCCGGGTACAACATCCTTGGGGGGAAAAAAGGGACACCTGAGGACCGCTTGTGTCATGTTTAACAACCATCGGGGGGGGGGGGGCCCTCAAAAGTCCTATGCTTGGAAACTGACTCGTATTTACAACGGTCGCGGTGATCCCCTTTCCGGGTCGTCGGGGGGGGGAGGGGAACCTGATTCGCTTAACATCCCGGGGGCTCACGTGATCAGCTCTTGCGACCCAAAATCTGATTCACTTAACGACGCTATTACTCACGTAAACGACTGGAGGGATTCACTTATCCACTGTGGCCAGAAGCGTCATAGAACGGGGCGAGAGGAAGTCGGAAGAAGGAAGTAAATGAAGGAAGGAAGCAAGAAAGGGAAGGGAAAGGAAGTAATGAATTAATGATGGAAGGAAGGAAAAAAGGAAGGAAAGAAAAAGGAAAGAAAAGGAATGCAGGTTTTAAATTTATTTCCTTTGCCTATTAAGCTGCGATCCGATTCCTCAACACAATTAAAAATTATTTAGTCTTCCTTCTTCCAAGGACAGAAACTTTCAACTAAAGAGGATTCCGTATAAAACCATATGTCCTAGACTTACAACCACAGCTGGTCGTTATGTGAAGCAGATCTTAAGCAAGTCCCACTTGTTTAAATGACTCCCCCCCCCCCCTACACACCTTAAGAGCTGCCACAGTTGTTAAGTGAATCGTGTGACCATTAAGTGAATCCTTGACTTGGCTGGCCCGAAGCCAGCTGGGAAGGTCGCAAAAGGAGACCCCCCCCCCCCCCCGCAGGACCCTCCAACTGTCATAAATATGAGTCAGTTGACTAGAGCCTGCATGTTGGATCCCATGACTGTGGGGGATGCAGGGACAGTCGTTTTTCAATACCGCTGCAACTTCAAACGGTCGCTAAGTGTGAATGGTTGAGAGTCTAGGACTACCTATACTTATAATCTTCTGGGAAATTGGGGAACCGGCCAGAAGTGAAACAAACAGCAAATAAATTTAGAAATAAAGTTAAAATGGTGAAAGTGCCTATTTCCATGTAACGCTAGTCCTCGACTTACAACCACAATGGAACCCCAAAAATTTCTGCAGTCAAAAAATGCGAGATATTTGTTAAGGGCATTTTGCCCCCTTTTGCGACATTTCCTGTCATGGTCATTAAGTAAATCATTGTGGTTTTAACTGGGAGTCACATGGCTGTTAAGTGAATCCGGCTTCCTGTTTATCGGAAGGTTGAAAAAGGGGACGCTACGACCGTCGTAAATATGAGCCAGTTGCCCACTGTCATAATTTTGACAGGTTGTAAGTGAAAAAAGGGTCCCTTTTGGGGGGTCCGTTGTAACTTTGAGTGGTCACTAAATGAGCCATCGTGAGTTGAGGACTAAGTACCAGGCAGCATCGGGAGACATGGCATCATAAGCAGGGGTGCACCGGAGGTACCCTAAATTTGTCCCCTCCATCCTCCCCAGCAGGCATCTCAACGGGATGCAGCGCCTGCCCGTCGTCGTCTCCCTCCGATGCCCATCGAAGCCGACCCAATGTTTGACCGGGAGGACCAAGCGGCCGAGATCGCCCTGACCTTGGTGGCCTCCTTCCAAGCCATGGAGAAGAAGGTGGATTTGCACACCACCCGCCTGCTGGACCTGGAAGGCAGAACCGGGACGGTGGAGAAGAAGGTTCTAGATTGCGAGAAGACGACGGGGGAGATCGGCGGGCAGCTGGAGAGCAAGTGGGCCGCGTTGGGGACCCTCATTCAGGAATACGGCCTACTGCAACGCCGCCTGGAAAACATGGAGAACCTGTTGAAGAACCGCAACTTCTGGATCCTGCGCTTCCCGCCGGGCTCCAAGGGAGAGTCCCCGAAAGTAGGTTTGGCTGGCGATGTTCGTCCCGGGAGTTCTGTGGGATGAGATGTTGACTTAGATTGGGAGTTTCCAACTCCTGCTCTGTGCACTACATAGGTCCGCAGCTCCCCACCGGTCCTCATATCCCCGTCCTGGTCCTCACCCCCTGCCCCGATCTGTAACCCTGTGCTGGTCATCGTCCCTGCACTAGTCTGCAACCTGGCGCCACTCCTGATCCCGAAGCCGATCTGCCGCTTGCCAGGAATCAAGTTGCACAAACGAGCGAAGCCATCAGAAAATGTTTAGGAACCAGGCGCTCTGCAAAACTACGATTCCCTTGGCCTGGTCTGGGTACAGAATAAGGCAGGGGTCCCCAACCTGTGATCTGTGGCCCACTTCAGGGCCGCCGGCTGATCGCCATTGGGCTGTGTGAGGAGGCAGGCGGTGCACCATCTTCTGCACCCGCAGGTGGCCTCTCTTGCATTAGTTTTGTTGGCGGGTATTCATGGATCTACTCACATGAGTGTCTCTGCAAACATCAGGGCGCCTCTGGGTGTGGGCGCAGATGCAAATGCACTGGACCATCCCCCCTCCCCCAAAATAATCCACCCTCCCCCCCCCTTCATGTCACCAACCTGGAAAGATTGGGGGAATTCTGGATGAGTCTGTTGTGTGGTTTTCTTGCACATCGTATCACAACCCCAGATGGACGCAGGGTGTCCATTCCTAGAAGCCAGCCAGTTAGAACACAGGTGTCAAACTTGCCGTGTCCCATTGCCGTCACGGGACATGTCACAGCGTGTTTCCCCCCCCTTTACGGAGCAGGGGTGGGTGTGGCCTCCACGTGAGGCATCAGGTCCATGGGGCGCCAGTTTGACACCCCATCCTGCCTTTGATTGGTCCAAGTGTGATAAGACATTCCGGGAGTCACCCGCAGAGAAGCACTCAGTGTGTCTTCAAGGCAGCGGAGAAAATAATAACACGGGTGGTCCTCAACCTATCACCGTAATTGGGCTCAGAATTTCCATCGCTAAGTGAGGCAGTGGTTAAATGAGAAACCGTGGTTAAGCAAAACTAGCTTGCCCGTCGAGTTTGCTCGTCGGAAGGTTGCAAAAGGGGATGGTATGACCCCTGGGGAATACCGATCATCATAAATACAAGTTGGTCGCTAAGTGTCCAAATTTTGACCACGTGACCCCTGGGATACCACAGATGTCATAAATACGAGTCGGTCACCAAGCAGCCAAATTTTGACCACACGACTGTGGGGATCCTTGCAAGGGTCGTCAGCAGGAAAAATGGTCATGGGTCACTTTGTTTCGACGCTGTTGTAACTTCGAACAGTCACAAAGCACGTTGTTGTAAGTCGAGGACGTCCTGTAGACCAGTGGTCTCCAACCTTGGCAACTTTAAGACCTGTGGACTTCAACTCCCAGAGTTCCTCAGCCAGCAAAGCAAAGCTGGCTGAGGAACTCTGGGAGTTGAAGTCCACAGGTCTTAAAGTTGCCAAGGTTGCAGATCACTGCTGTAGACGGTTGATGATTGCAAAGCTGCCGGATCGTGTTTGTTGAATTTTTGTCTACATTTTTGCCCCCCTTGTCAGCCCATTAACCCCCTGATTGTCAACCTTTGAAACGAGAAGTTACCGTGTAAGAGTTGATAGGCCTGAGTCAGAAGCTGGGGGGCAGAAGGCAGGTGATCCGGTCGTCCCGCAGGGGAGCCCCGAAAAGCACAAAGACGAGGTTCTCGTGGCCACCCACCGCTCCGGCCTACCGACACTCGGTTTTCCTGTGGCCCGTGTGGTCCAGATCATGTGCCTTCCCCCCACCGTGCCTCTCCCTCCACTCGCTGCATGGGCAGATGATGAGCTCACTCGCGTTGCGCGGGCTGCGGCTGCTGCCAAACGCTATTGGTCCGCACATGCTCACCGCCTCCTGTGCTGGCTGTGCCCACCTCCCTTCTCCAGGGCTTATTTTTGGGAAAACGTGGTCGGAAGGTCAGAATGACAACACTGTTGGCATTTCGCAACAAGGGACACAGTGTTGTTTGCGGGAAAGCCTTGACACAACGGCGGGCTGTGTGGCTGGTTGGGTCTGGTGGTCTTCTTAAAATCCAGGTGGCCCCTGGTGAAAGGCTGTCCCCATGACAGGGGCGGCTGGGCTCGGTGAGCTTCGTTCGGAAACGGCACTCGGGCTTGAAATGTGATCAGATAGGATGACCTCACCGGATCCCTTGCCAGCCAGCAAGGAAGAAAGAGGGAGGGATCCAATTTCGACACGGAGCACGAAGCCCACGTGTTTCCGGCATCAAGCATTTATGTATGAACGGGAAACGTTAGCTGTCCCGTTGCTCGTACGGTTGTCCAATATGTTGAAATGTCTGTATTTCTTAGCGGTGTTCCTCAACCCCGGTGTGATGTGAGGACTTCGACTCCCAGGATTCCTCAGCCAGGGGAGCTGCCTCTTCACCTTGCTTCTCCAGGCTAAACAGGCACCAATAGCATAGAGTCTTTAGGGTTGAACTGGTGGGGTGGGGATGGTCTCTTTGGTGCACTGCGAGCTGGGTGGTTTTCTTGAAGGCATTTCATGCGTGGCACGACATAACCGCGAACGTCAAAAGCATGCCGACAACACCGCGGCGCTAAAACCGCGATGTCAAAAGCGCGCCGACAACAGCGCGCCAACAACAGCGCGCCGACAGAAGCACGATTTAACTTAAGGTAAGGTTTAGCGTTAGGTTTAGGGTTAGGCTTAGAGTTATTTTTAGGGTTATGTTACAGCGCGCTTCTGTCGGCGCGCTGTTGTCGGCGCGCTGTTGTCGCGCGGTTTTGACGTGCGGTTTTGTCACCGCGCTTTAGTCACACGCGCTTTAGTCTACCCTGGTTTTGTGGTGGAACCATTTCATGACCCAACTAGGTAACTTCATCAGGGCTAGAAAGGAATGGAGGAGGAGGAAGAAAAAGGATGGGTGGGTGGATGGGAGGGAGGGAGGGAGAAGAGGACTGTGGGATCCTCGGTGCTCTCAGAGCTGGGTTGTTTTCTTGCAGACGTTCCATGACCCAATTGGGTAACGTCATCAGGGCTAGAAGGGAGGAGGAGGAGGCGATGGAGGGAGGGAGGAGGAGGACTGTGGGATCCTTGGTGCTCTCTGTGCTCGGCAGTTTTCTGGCAGACGTTTCATTATGTAACTCCGCCTCCTCCCATCTAGCACTGATGATGTTACCTAGTTGGGTCAAGAGATGTCTGCAAGGAAACCATCCAGCTCAGCACGAAGGACCTTCCAGTCCCTCCTCCTCTTCTCCATTTTCCTCCTACAAACCCCATGCCCTTCTAGCACTGATGATGTTCCCTAGTTGAGTCATGAAATGTCTGCAAGAAAACCTCTGGAGCGATCTCCCCGTGGAGATTCGGACCCTCACCACCCTTCAGGCTTTCTGCAAAGCCCTTAAAACCTGGTTGTTCCGACAGGCCTGGTGCTGAACGAGTTCCCCTCCCCCGCTCGAATTGTGTGGTTGTGGAGTGTTTTTAAATTGTTGCAGTTGTTTGTCCGTTGTTTTTTCCCCTCCTGTTTGTATTCCCCACCCCCGCCTTACTTGGTTTGCAAGCCTCCCTGAGTCCCTCTGGGAATAGGGCGGAATAGAAATGCAATAAATCAAATCAAATCAAAACCACAGCCGGTCATCTCAACCCTGAGTTCCTGAGCTGACTGTTATCTGCAGCGGTTCTAATCTCACCAGCTCAAGGTTGTCTCAGCCTTCCAGTCTTCAGAGGTGGATAAAATGAGGTCCCAGATTGTTGCGGTCAATGTGCTGACTCTGTAAATTGCTTAGAGAGGGCTGAAAGCCCTATGAAGGCTAACTGCTAACTGCTAACTATTCTCTTTTATTGAGAATGAGCCATATTTGCTCGGTTGGCCTTGGATCTGAGAGGAAGGGAGGAAGGGAGGAAGGGAGGAAGGAAGGAAGGAAGGAAGGAAGGGAGGGGAGAGGTTTCAGTTTTCTCTGACAGGTGTTAATGCTGAGTGTTGTGGTTCCAGGTGCCAGTGACCTTTGACGACATGTCGGTCTACTTCAACGAGAAGGAATGGGAGAAACTGGAAGAATGGCAGAAGGAACTCTACAAGAATTTGATGAAGGGCAACCACCAGTCCTTGGTCTCTTTGGGTAAGGGGCCACAGCTCTGCTCCATTTGGGTGGGTTGGTGGGTGGGCTGCAATTAACCTGGAATTAAGGAGAAATGCCCTAAGAGTGAGGACAATTAACCAGTGGAACTGCTTGCCACCAGAGGCTGTGGGTTCTTTATCACTGGAGGTTTTCAAGAAGTGACTGGACAGCCACCCGTCTCAAATGGTCTAGGGTTTCCTGGTTGAGCAGGGGGCTGCACTAGATGACCTCTAATGTCCCATAACTCTGTCATACCATAATTCTGTAACAGTCTCCTGCTTGAGGAGGGGGCTCCCTCCCCCTCCCTCCCTCTTCGTTTCTTCCTTCTTTTCTCCTTTTTCTTCTTTCTTCTTTCTCCCTTCCTTCTTTCCTTCCTTCCTTCTTTCTTTTCTTCCTTCCATCATTAATTCATTACTTCCATCTTCCCTCCCTTCTTTTCTTCCCTCCCTTTTTTTCTTTTTCTTTCTTTCTTCTTTCTTTCTTTCTTTCTTTCTTTCTTTCTTTCTTTCTTTCTTTCTTTCTTTCTTTCTTTCTTTCTTTCTTTCTTTCTTCTTTCTTCTTCCTTCTTTCTTTCTTTCCTTCTTTCTTTCTTCTTTCTTTCTCTTTCTCTCTCTCTTTCTTCCTCCCTCCCTCCCTCCCTCCCTCCCTCCCTCTCCTTCCCTCTCCATCTCTTTCATCTGCTTTAAGTGCCAGAGGCACACATGTTGTTTCTCAAGCATGCCTTATGCTTCCCTGCTTCTGAACCTCCCCATATCTGACCGCCCCCCCCCCCAGTGCATTTTGAACCCGAGTCTGGTCACATGGCCCTAAATCTAAGGGCTGACCCCCTCTGTCCCCACCGCAGATTATGCCATTTCCAAGCCAGGCGTTTTGTCGCAGACCGAGCGTGCGACCGACGAACAGGACTCAGAAGAACAGGGAAGGCTTCCCGACCCCACAGCAGGTGAGTCCCCGCCTCTGTTGGGAAGAGATTTGCAAGGAGATTAAATGAAATTATCTTTAGATCAGGCAGGGGTTAGCCTAGAATGAGATTAATCTCATTTCACTTGAAGACTCCAACCCAGAATCCCCCAGCCAGCTAGGCTTTAAGACGGGAGGACTCCCAGGATTGTTAAGGGAATCACTGGAGTAGTTAAGGAAATCCGGCTTCCCCGTTGATCTTCCTTGTCAGACGGTCGGAAAAGTCGATCACACGACCCCGCGACAGTGCCACCATCGTAAAGATGAGTCAGTTCGCACAGCGTCTGAATTGTGACCACGTCCACACAACGGTCGTAAGTGTGAAAATGGCCCCAAGTTGCTTTTTTTCAGGGCCGTTGTAATTTTGAATGGTTGCTAAGCCAACTGTCGTTAAGCCGCGAGGACCACCAGTACCGGACCAATCAAAGCTTTTGTGACACTTTCCTCCCCGCAGCTGGCATCAGGGTGGTGATCAAAACGGAAGAGCCTCATTCCGACGAATGTCCTGGAGATCTGGAGCAACATCAGATGTCCGGGAGTTCGGAGGGAGATTTCCAAGGCTTGGACCCTGAAGCCCCCTGCGGCAGCCCCTACAGCGCAGCCACTCCGTTGGGGAACTTTGCCAGGAACAACAACCTGGAGGAAGGAAGCGAGTACGACGTGAACTTTGGCGAGATCAAGAGGGTCACTGTGCAGCACAGCAACTGCACGGGTGAGTAGAGGATTCCTCAGCTGGCATGCTTTAAGGGTTCCACCACAAAACCGCGTTCGACTAAACCGCGCTCGACGAAACCGCGCAGCTGACGTCATCAACAGGGCGACAACAGCACGGAGACAGAAGCACGCTGTAAACACTAAACCTAAAATTAACCCCTAAACCTAAACCTAACCCCCCTAAACCTAATCCTAAACCTAACCCTAAACCTAACACTTAACCTAACCCTAACCCTAACCCTAAACCTAACCCTTAGCCTAACCCTAAACCTAATCCTAACCCTTAACTTAACCCTAACCCTAACCCTTAACCTAACCCTAACCCTAACCCTAACCCTTAACCTAACCCTAAACCTAACCCTTACCTTAAGTTGAATCGGCTTGCTTTCAAAGCGCTATTTAAAGCGCCCTTCTTTCTCTGCGCTGGCTGTTGTCGCCCTGTTGATGACGTCAGCGGCGCGGTTTAATCGGGCGCGGCTTAGTCGAGCGCGGTTTTGACGGGTCACGGCTTTAAGTGGGGTGGACTTCAATTCGCAGAATTCCACAGCCAGTGTCTTTTAAGAGAGGCGGACTTCAATTCCCAGAATTATCCAGTGTGCTTTAAAAGGGGTGGACTTCAGTTCCAAGAATCACCCAGCCAGCATGCTTTGGTTGTAAGTGGAGGACAACCTGTACTTAAATATCCTGAATGAGTCTGAAATGTTTTACAGAGTTTCTGTGTTTTGAGGATGGTAACTGCCGTGATTCTTCCTCCTGCCCGTCGCAGGAGGTTTTGAGCCTTAAATGGTTTTTCTTGTTGCCGCACGATGCTGTGTGCGAACCCACTGATTTTCTTTTGCTTTTCTGTCTTTTTTGCAAGATGACGGGATCGTAATCAAAATGGAGGAGGAAGAGGAGGAGGAGGAAGAAGAAGAGGAAAAAGGGAGGAGGAGGAAGAGGAGGACAAGGAGGAGAAGAGGAGGAGGAGGAGGAGATCCCGTCAGTTTGGAGACCCGGGGGTTGTTTTCGTCCAGGGCCGAGCCGCCCTGCTCGCTGACCTGCAATGTGGGGTTCCTGCGGGAGGAGCAGAGGGTGACCAAGCCACCCCGACCCACCGTTGGATCTGCGCCCCGCTCTGCGAGAGAGACAATAGCGTTGAAACGCGTCCGGTCACCCTGCAGCAGCGAAACCGGACGCTGCGAGCGGCCATTACATCTGTCCAGACTGCGGCAAGAGCTTCATGCTGCGGATCAACTACATAATCCATCAGCGTAACCACCTCAAGGAGGGGCCCTACGAGTGCCACGCCTGCGAACCTCAGCTTCCGCATCAAGCAGCAGTACCTCCTGCATCAGCGGCTGCACACGGCACGGCGCGGGGTGGCTCCTCCGCCCCGCCGCGGACAGAACTACGCTAACAAACGTAGCTTCAAGCAACAGCCTCAGCCTCGCCCGCCGCCCGGCAAGCCCTACAAGTGTAGCGAGTGTGACAGCAGCTTCAGCCACAAGTCGAGCTTGAGCAAGCACCAGATCACGCACGTTGGTGAGCGCCCGTACTCGTGCGGCGAGTGCCAGAAGAGCTTCCGGCTGCAGATCTCGCTGGCCATGCACCAGCGGGTGCATGCTGGCAAAACCGAGCTGTCCTTCATCTGCCCGCAGTGTGGGAAGGCCTTCAGTCGGCCGTCCCACCTTCTGCGACATCAGCGGACTCATACGGGTGAGCGTCCGTACAAGTGCAGCCAGTGCGACAAGACATTCAGCGAGAAGTCGAAGCTGACCAACCACTACCGGGTGCACACCCGCGAGCGGCCCCACGCCTGCAGCGAGTGCGGCAAGGGTTTCATTCGCAAGCACCATCTGCTCGAGCACCAGCGTATCCACACGGGCGAGCGGCCGTACCACTGTGCCGAGTGCGGGAAGAATTTCACCCAGAAGCATCATCTACTTGAGCACCAGCGGGCACACACCGGTGAGCGGCCATACCCATGTACGGAGTGCGCCAAGTGCTTCCGCTATAAGCAGTCGCTCAAGTATCACTTGCGGACACACATGGGGGAGTGAGGGGCTGTCTCTGTTTCCTGCACCCCCCTCCCCCAAAAAACTAGCCCTGGTATTTCGGGACAGAGAACTTAATCTGGGAGAGGGGGAAGGACGTCCTGCAGAGATACCTTCCTCTCTGCCCACTGGAGCACTGATCGGGGTCCCTCCCTCCAAGCCAGTAATGGGGTTCTGGCTCAACTAACCTTCATCTCTTCCGGCACCGTAATCTTGATGGACACAAACTATATTCTCCAAGCTTCTGGCTTCCTTGACCCCTCCCCTTCCCCCTTCTCTTCTTTTTGATAATAAAAGTGGAGCCTGATTTATTGGTAAGCATCTGCTTAAACCTTCGGCTTTCTTTCGTTGATAATTGAGGGGAGGGGCTTCCTGAAAATACCGGTGGGAAGTGCAGAGCTGTGGTAGCAGGGATGATGGGCTGTGGGGAAAGCCTTGGAGCAATTTGTCCCTAGGATCCCAGAATCTTCAGCGATGCCCAGCCTTTCTTACTTTAATTGTATAGTTGGCCCACAACTGAGCCCATATTTAGCAATAGCAATAGCAGTTAGACTTATATTCCGCTTCATAGGGCTTTCAGCCATCTCTAAGCGGTTTATAGAGTCAGCATATCGCCCCCAACAACAATCCGGGTCCTCATTTTACCCACCTCGGAAGGATGGAAGGCTGAGTCAACCCTGAGCCGGTGAGATTTGAACCACCGAACTACAGTCAGCTGAAGTAGCCTGCAGTGCTGCATTTAACCACTGCGCCAGAGAGACAGGGATATAAGCTTTGACCCATTGTACGACCCCTTTTACCACAGTTGTTAAGTGAATCCCTGCAGTTGTTCAGATAGTAAATGTTCAGTTATTATCTGAACAACTGCAGTTGTTACTACTAGTTGTTACTACTAGTTCAAGAGTAACAACTCTTCAGATAGAATTGTTCGGTGAATCCGGCTTCCCCACTGACTTTACTAATCGTACAAGGACAGAGTCGGAAGGGACCTCGGGGGTCTTCCAGTCCCTTCCCTCTGCTCAAGCAGGAGACTCTTAAAAGAATCATAGAATGACAGAGATGGAAGTGACCTTGGAGCTCATCTAGCCCAACCCCCCTGCTCAAGATGGACATCCTGAAACATTTCAGAGAAATGGCTGCCCAATATCTTCTGGTAAACCTCCACTCTGGGAGCCCCCAGAACTTCTGGAGTTGCTTGTCACAAGGTCGCCTTAGGGGATCGCTTGACACTGCATAAAGATGAGCTGGTTCGAATTTTGATCACATGACCATGGCGCTGCAACATTCGTAAGTGTGAGAAATAGTAATAAGTCACTTTTTTCAGCACCATTGTAACTTCAGTCACTGAACAAACATTTGCAAGTTGAGGACTACATGTTTATTTTGCAGGTGGGGGAGGATTGCCAATGGAAGGCTTGCTTATATTTTGTTTTTTTTTCTCGTTTTTTGGTACACCTGAGAGAGATTATCATTTTTCAAAATCCTTTCTGTGGAGGGAGGAGAGGATTTTGTAGCTAAAGGGAAACACATGAAACGTTCCCTTTAAATCGGTGTTTTCCAAATATGGCCACCTTAAAATGCGTGGACTTCAACTCCCAGAGTTCCCCAGCCAGCCGTTTCTTTGTTCCAGAGAGATGGTGGAATCGCCAAGTGCTTTTCTCCCATCCTGCCCATCTTCTAACTCTGAAGGACGTTCAACAGGGATTAAGAAAGTGACGCTTTCATTGAACGTTATGTCCGTTGTTGGCTGCCATAGTACATTGGATCCCAACTCTTGAGCTGCTCAGTTCCTAGTGGCTCCCACAAAACCACCATTCCTGCATGTCAATCAATCAGGACAGAGCTAGAAGGGACCTTGGAGGTCTTCTAGTCCAACCCCTTTGCTCAAGCGGGAGATCCTGAATCATTTCAGACAACTGTCTGTCCAGTCTCTTCTTAAAAGCCTCCACTGTTGCAGCACCCACAATTTCTGGTGGCAAGCTGTTCCACCAGGAGTCAAGGGGAGGGGGCTTCTGAGAGACCTTTAGGCGAGGGGAAGGGGCTTCTGGGGGGGGGGGCTGAAAGAGGGGTGTCCTTGGAGCCTTAGGGGAGGGAGGGTCTTCTAGGGTGACAAAAACCAGGCACGAAATGCCAGGCGAAGCACCCGGAAATGGCTTCCCGTTGTTTCTTTTATTTCCGGAACTCCGTTCTTATTTCCGGATTCTGACTTTCCGTCGCGCAGGCGCGCCGGGCTTCCTCGCCCCGCCTTAAATCCTCCCGCCGGAGGGGGCGCTGCGGCCCCTTCCTGCCGCGCAAGGAAAGAAAAAACCAACAATGTCCTTTCGCCGCGCATGCGCTCTCTCCTTTCTCTCCCTCCCTCTCTCTTTCTCTCTCCCTCCCCGGTCGCTCAAGGAAAGGTCCTCCCCACCCCTCCCTCCCTCCCTCCCAAGGCCCGGCTCCGCGCATGCGCGCCTCTCGACCCTCACCGTTCGCTCGACGTCTCCGGTGGGTAAGCGCGCTCATCTCCTCCCCCCCTCCCGCCGCCACCGCGCCCCCTCCCTCTAAGGCCGCCCCCCCCCCGGCTCGAAACTGGGGGGGGGGTAGCCTGCTTGGGGGAAGGGGGGGCTGGGCTGCCCCTCCCTTCCCCTCGCTGGGGAACAAAGGCCGGGTGGGAGGAGGGGGTCGACTTACAGGGAGGGAGGGGCTCCCTCGGCTGACCTTTGACCCCCCTGGGGACCCTCTCCTTTGGGCTGGGGGGGATCCCCAAAATTGGGGAGTGGGGGGGGGCGGATGGGGTGGTCCTCAAGGCCTAGCGAGGCCTGGTTTGCTCCCGTTGGGGGATGATGGGGGTTTGTAGTTCTGCCCCCCTCCACTGCGGGGCGTTTTGCTGGCTCTTCAGAAGTGGGTGGGTGGGTGAGTGGGGGCTGAAACTCCTAAGGGCCTAGCAAGGCCTGGCCCATCTCAGTTGGGGGATGATGGGTATTGTAGTTCTGGCCCAGAGGGAGCCTCCCTCTGAATGGTGGGGGTGGGGTTGCTTGTCTCCCCCAAAGGTGGAGTTGTTTCTAAACGCCGAGCAAAGCCTGGGTTGCCCCTGGTGGGGGAGGATGGGAGTTGTAGTTCTGTCCCAGGGCGACCCTCCCTCAAACTGGGAGGTAATCTGAAGGCTTAGCAAGGGTAGTCCTGTCCCAGTTGGGGGATGATGGATTTTATAGTTCTGGCCCAGAGGGAGCCTCCTCCCCCTGTGGGAGGGGGACCTGCTTGGCACCCTAGAAGTGGGTGCTGAAGGACTAGGAAGGCTTGGTCTTCCGCAGTTGGGGATGATGGGAGTAGTGGTTCTGGTCTGGAGGGGGGGTTCTTGGGTTGCGGGGGAGGGGTTGCTCCATATCTTGGTTGCTCTTCTCTATGGGGAGGGGCGGCTGTGAGTTCTAGTGCTGGTTTAGGTGGGAAAGGCAGCTGGGTGACTTTGAGCCAATCACCAAGAGACTGGGAGTTCTAGTTCTTCCTTAGGTCCGAGAGCCCAATTGGGCGACTTTGAGGCAATCACCAGGAGACAGTGAGTTCTAGTCCCGCCTTAGGCCTGAAAGCCAAGTGGATGACTTTGGGCCAATCACCAGGAGTCGGTGAGTTCTAGTTCTTCCTTAGGCCTGAGAGCCAATTGGGTGTCTTTGGGCCAATCACCAGGAGACAGTGAGTTCCAGTCCCGCCTTAGGCCTGAAATTGGGCTGGGTGACTTTGAGCCAATCACCAGGAGACAAGGAGTTCTAGTCCCGCCTTAGGCCTGAAAGCCAACTGGATGACTTTCGGCCAATCACCAGGAGTCGGTGAGTTCTAGTTCTTCCTTAGGCCTGAGAGCCAATTGGGTGACTTTGGGCCAATCATCAGGAGACAGTGAGTTCTAGTCCCACCTTAAGCCTGAAAGCCAAACTGGATGACCTTTCGGCCAATCACCAGGAGTCGGTGAGTTCTAGTTCTTCCTTAGGCCTGAGAGCCAATGGGTGACTTTGGGCCAATCACCAGGAGACAGGGAGTTCTAGTCCCACCTTAAACCTGAAAGCCAAACTGGATGACTTTGGGCTAATCACCAGGAGTCGGTGAGTTCTAGTTCTTCCTTAGGCCTGAGAGCCAATTGGGTGACTTTGGGCCAATCACCAGGAGACAGGGAGTTCTAGTTCTCCCCTGGGCTTTGGGCCAATCACCAGGAGACAGGGAGTTCTAGTTCTCCCCTGGGCTTTGGGCCAATCACCAGGAGACAGGGAGTTCTAGTTCTTCCTTAGGCCTGAGAGCCAATTGGGTGACTTTGGGCCAATCACCAGGAGACAGGGAGTTCTAGGCCCACCTAGGACATGAAAATCAGCTGGGTGACTTTGGGGCAGTCCTTCCCTCTCAATCTCGTCCACCACCCAGGATTGTCGTGGGGAAAAGAGAAGTAACAGTAAGCCCCATTGCCGTCTTGTGTTATTTTTAAATAAACTGGTCCGCAGGTGGGATATAAACGCATAAAAAAAAGGAAAATATAGAAATGAGTCTTCGTTGCGCATTGTTGCTTCTCACACCCGCTTCCTCATCCTTACAGCGACCAGGTGAACGTCGCTCACCAAGGACCTGGGTCAATCCAGCCCCTTAGTTGGCCCTCAAGCGAGAGATGATGGAAGGAACCTCTCTGCCTCAGCTCTTCCTTTCTGGCAAGGCAGTTGTGTAAAAGAAACCACAGTTGTGTTATGGGACAGTGAGAACGGTGAACACAATTTGGAGATTTTTTTGTCGGCCGTCAATTATTTCAGGTAAAGCAACAAGAAAAAAGACCCAAAACAGGTGTTTTTCCTTCTAACTTCACCCTTCTTACCCAACAGTCTTTAAACTTCACTTAAAAGTAGGAACAGAGCGAGTCCTCGACTTACGACCATGATGGAGCTCAACCGTCGCTAAGCGAGACGGTTGGAAGCGAGCTTCGCCCCATGTTCGCAACCTTCCTTGCCCCCGTCATTCATCGAATCACTGCAGTTGCTAAGTTTAGGTTGTTCGGCGAATCCGTCTTCCCCCTTGGCTCTGCTTGTCCGAAGGTCGCAAAAGGGAAACTGTCGTAAGTGTGAATCGGTTGCTGAGCGGCTGAATTTGACCACGTGGCCGTGACGGAGGCTGCAGCAGTGTGAAAAACAGGCCCTGCCGTCCATTTTTCCCCACTGCTGTTAAAACCTTGGAACGATCTTAATCAAACTGTTGTAAGTCGAGGGCTACTTATATGGGAATTAATAAAGCTGAATTTTACGAAGTGTCTCTTCTGAGGCTCTTGATATTAAAACCCCAAATGGATCCCACGTTTTCATCGCCAAGTGTGTTTGGTCCCATTTGACGACTTGCCTTGCTGCTGTCCTCTTTATCGGTAAGCGACTCGCTGTTTGATAATTTCATCACCTGGTTGTGAAATGAATCTTGGCTTTTCCCCCTACGGTCAGAAGGCCGCAAAAGGGGATCATGTGACCGTCATAAATGTGAATCAGTTGCCCTGCGTCCGAATCTGGATCCCTGGAAAGGTCATAACCATGAAACAGGGCGATAAGTCACATTTTCAGCTTGGAACAGTCGCTAAAACGAGTTACATTTCGCCTCCTGCTTTTTGTACATTTATATTTTGTGGCACAGAGTTCAAATTATCTTGAGTGTGTGTGTGTGTGTGTGTGTGTGTGATTGTTATATATCACAACGGGTCAGAATGAAAAAAAAAATCTTTATTCTATTCTGGGTGAAATTAGCCTAAGAAATTCAAATTAATTTTATGAAATTGTGGCAGCTTATCACTGTTTTCTGCCATTTGTCCAAAACAATATCGTGTTTTCTTGCTTGGGCGGGGGTGGGGGTGGGGGTGGGGTTGCACTAGATGACCTCCAAGGTCTCTTCCAACTCTGTTAATCTGTGAAATGTTTAAATTTATTCCTACCGGGAATTATGAATTCGAATATTATGGATATGCCAGCTATTTAAGGGGGAAAAATACACAAATTCAAACTCAACTAAGATGTTATCTTGCGGTATAGATAGTCCTTGACTTATGGCCACAGTTGAACCTCGGATTTCTATTTCTGGGTGAAAGGATAGTTCTTTCCCCATTTTATGACCGTTCTTGCCAGGGCTGTTAAGTGAATCACTGCCGTTGCAAAGTTCGTTGTTAAATGAATCCCTGTGGGTTTCTGCAGTTGGAAGATCACGAAAGGAGAATCGCATGACCAACTCATCTCTGGGTCCCTGCGACAGTCATAAATACGAGTCAGTTTTGCTGAGCATGTTAATTTTGATGGTCATAAGTGTGGAAAATGGTGGCTTTTTTCAGTACCATTGTACCTTCGAATGGTTGTTAAGTGAACCATCTTAAATCGAGGACATTAGCTATTGACTAATGAATGTAGACAAAAGGGAATGAGAAAGCGCTCAATAATTTCAATTTTCGCCTCTTACCAGGAATGTTTCTTTTAAAACTAAATGATGAAATGCAAATAACTACAGTTCAACAGGGAAAAAATACTGTTAGATATTATGTTTTATATACTTGTCTGTCTGTCTGTCTGTCTGACTCGCTCTCTGATTAGAGCTGGAAGGGACCTTGGAGATCTTCTAGTCCAACCCCCTACTGCAGAGAATAACGAAGTTGGAAGCAATTTTGAATGTCTTCTAATCTAACACCATTCGGAACAAAAAAAACAGCAGAGTTGGAAGGGACCTTGGAGGTCTGGTCCAACCTAAAGCAAGTCAAAATAATTGATTCCACTTAATGTTGGCGCCCTTGCTCCTCTCTGGCCTTGGTGGCTTTCTTTCAGACCTTTCATTATCCAGCTAGGTGACGTCACCAGTGGTTGAGGGGAGTGAGCTTTGCGGACAGGGGGAGGAGAAACACTGTAGAGTCCTTGGTCCACTCTGAGCTTCTTTCTTTCTTTCTTTTTGCAGACGTTTCTTGACCTCCCACTAGGAAACATCAGTGCTAGGGCTGTTGGAGAGGAGGAGGGTGGAGAGGACTACAAGGTATGGGGGTTTGTGGAGAGGAGGAGGGTGGAGAGGACTATAGGTATGGGGGTTTGTGGAGGGGAGGTGGGTGGAGAGGACTACAAGGTATGGGGGTTTGTGGAGAGGAGGAGGGTGAAGAGGAGGAAGGTGGAGAGGAAAACCAGGGAGGGGGGGGGTTGTGGAAAAGAGGAGGGTGGTGGAGAGGACTAGAAGGGAGGAGGGGGTTGCAGAGAGGTGGAGGAGGACTGTGCGGGACTTTGGTGCTTCTTGAGCTTGGCTGTTTTCTTGCAGGTGTCTCATCACCACACTAGGTAACATAATTAGGAAGCAGTGAGTTCTTATTATTTTTTAAACGAGCAAACTCCGCTTCTCTCTTAGCACTGATGATGTTCCTAGTTCGGTGATGAAACATTAGGGGAAAAACCACCTGGTCCAGCAACTCAACAACAACCACGGACCCACACGGCAGCCAATATTATCTCCTTTTGCTACTCCTTAAGCAGTTTTTCTCTTTTTGTCATTAAAGAATTCGCGGATTGGAAGATGGAGTCCCGCCAGCCGTCCCTCTTCTTCCCGAGCAGACTTTTGACCGGGAGGTCAAGCAAAACATGGCCGAGCTTTCTCTCTGGACCGTCGTGGCCGCCATCCAAGCGGTAGAGAGGAAGGTTGATGCCCACGCCAGTCGGTGCTCAACCTGGAGCGCCGCGTGATGACCAATGAGAAAAAATACGTGGATTGCGAGAATGCCGTGGTGGACTTCGGCAACCAGATGGAATGCAAGTTGACCGCTCTGGGCACCTTGATCCAGGAATACGGGCTGCTCCAGAGGAGGCTGGAGAACATGGAGAACCTCTTGAAGAACCAGAACTTCTGGATCCTCCGACTTCCCCCGGGATCCAAGGGGGGAAACGCCCAAGGTAAGAGGATTGGGACTGGAGTTGCTTGGCTTTCCTTGCAGGGTTTGCAATCGTGGGAGACCTTCTTAATTTGGAGGGTGGCGTTAGAGAATTGAGATAAGGGTGGTCTTGCTGCTTTCTGAGCTCGGGGTTTTCTTGTGGGTATTTCATGACTCAACTAGTTCATATCGGTGTTAGAAGAGAGAGGGTGTGTGTGTCAGGGTTCCAAATAGCATCCAAAATTAAATCAGAGTCCGAGGCAAAGTATTGCTCAAAGTTCCAATTTTTTTTTTTAATGGTTCAAAAGTTTTATTTCTTTTAAAACAAACATTTCATCATTCCTCAATCAGTAAGACATCGGAGTACAATTTTTTGTGTGTCAAAATAGTTCTAGTTACCAACCAAATTCTTGTCTAACCTAATGTATACCCCTCCCTCCCTCCAACCTCCCCCCCAACCCCCCTCCTCCTCCCCCCCCCCCCCCCCGACTTCCCAGAACCGTACACGGTATGGGTCTACAAACACAGTCTAAAATCTATTGAGAAAAAAGAAATAAAGAAATTAATGACATCTCTACATTGATCTTAGCTTCTTCTTGCTGAATTAACTTTAAACAATTTAAATATTCCTGATCTTAAGCATAGGCTAACTGGAGTTTCTTGGTCCCGTATTTATTTTGTATATAGTCAATCCATTTTTTCCAGTCTCGTTTATATCTCTCATTTGAGTGGTCTTTAAGATATGCCGATATTTTAGCCATCTCGGCTAAGTTCGTAACTTTCAATGTCCATTCTTGGGTTGTAGGCAAGTCTTCCTTCTTCCAGTATTGCGCCACCAACAGTCTTGCTGCCGTTATTAGGTGCAGAATCAAGTTAGTCTCAACCACTGTAAAGTCAGTGCATATACCTAGTAAAAATAACTGAGGAGTGAACTTTATCCTTCTTTTAAAGATATTTTGCATAATCCACCATATTTTTATCCAAAATGCCTTAACCTTTTGGCAGGTCCACCATATATGAAAATATGTAGCATCAAGAGAACCACACCTCCAACATTTAGGCTGTACATTCGGATACATAGAAGCCAGCTTTTTAGGATCTAAATGCCATCTATAGAACATCTTATAAAAATTTTCTCTTAGGTTTTGAGCTTGTGTAAATTTCACATTTCTTACCCATATTCTTTCCCATGTATCCAACATTATTGGTTCTTCAATATTTTGAGCCCACTTTATCATACAATCTTTAACTAATTCTGTTTCCGAATCCATCTGTATTAATACATTATATATCCTCTTTATATGCATTAAGCCTTGATCTCTTATTTGTTAAACAAATTATCTTCAGCTTGGATAAAACCAATTTTTTGATCTATTTCCACCTGGCCTGTAATTGCCCATACTGGAACCATGTTTGAACTACATTTTTTCTTTTAATACCTCTAAGATTTTAGTTGTAGTACCCCCCCTTTCCAAAATGAGAAGCTGTCTATAGGTAGTTCTATCCTGTTTTTGTGCTATGTTCATATTTTCAATTGCATGTCTAGAAATTGCCCACAGGGGTATCTTGTCATTTAATTTATATTGGTATTTTTTCCAGACCCGCAGTAAAGCATTTCTTAAAATATGACTTTTAAACTTCTTATCCAGTTTTTTGTTGAATAACAGGTAAGCATGCCAACCATATACCAGATCGTGTCCCTCGATATTCAGTATTCTATCATTAGTTAAATGAGTCCAATCACTAATTAGAGATAGTGCCACTGCTTCATAAACGCAGCAGGGATCTGGTTGTTCTTTCCCAAATATTCTAATGCATTCATAATTAATCTGACATTACTTTTCATCTGTCTCCCCTGTATAAAACCTGTTTGGTCAGTGTGTATCAATTGTTGAATAACCAGCATTAACCTATTTGCTAGTATTTTAGTAAAAATTTTATAATTTACATTAAGTAATGAGAGTTCCAATTTAGTGAAAGAGCCGTGTTGGCCCATTTGGGAAAACCTGAATTTGAAAGCTTCCAGGTTTCCCCACTCAGCTGAAAGTTCATGATCCTGCCTCTCCCCCCCCCCCACACACCCACATGTCCATCCCATGGTCCAATCTCCCACTGCCGTGCTGGCAGCTTCCACCCACTCAGTTCCAGTCAAATGCAGCAGTGCAGAGACAAAGGATGACCTTGGCTTTTGGGGAAGGAATTTTGTTTTGACTACATCGCATCTCACTCCGTACAATCCCCCCCTCCCATTTTCCCACAACAGGAAAGGCATAGTAGAATAATAGAAAGTGTGGCAGGTCAAGGATCCGAGAGGAATATGCCTGCAGGCCTGATTGGGGGGGGGGGTGTTGGATAGAAGAGGAGGAGGAAGACAATGACTTTGAGGCACTTGGTGCTCTCTGAGCTTGGTAGTTTCTCTTGCAGATTTTTCATGACCCAACTAGGTAACATTATCAATGCTAGAAAGGAGGGGAGATGTAGAATAGATGGAGGAGGAGGAGGAGGAGGAGGAGGAGGACTATGGGGTCCTGGGTACTTTCTGAGCTTGCTGGTTTTCTTGCAGGCGTCTCGTGACCTAGCTGGGTCATCATCAGTGTTAGAAGGGAGGGGGGTTGTGGAGAGGAGGAAGAGAAGAAGAATAGGAGGAGGGGGGGAGGAGGAGAACTGGTGCTCCCTGAACTTGATGGTTTTCTTTCAGACAGTAAGTAGATAACATCATCAGTGTGAGGGAGTGTGAGGTTTACTTCTAATTTATATTCCATACTGGTTCTGCCAGGGTTTAGTTAAATGTGACTTGGAAACTGTTTTTTTAAGAGACCCAACTGCCTCCAGTGAAATTTAAGTCTTAATCATGGGTGGGGAACACCAGCTGGACCCCAAAACGAAACGGCCTCTTTCCATTTGAGGATTCTGTGACAAAGCAGGCCCAGCCCATCTCTTGCATATTGGCCTGGGCTGCTGTCTATATGTCATGCTAAGCCAGGCTTGTTTTAAAACTAGATTGTTGGAATAAGCCACAAAGTGGTGCGGTGGCCTATAGGTGGAGCTCTTGTCTCACAATCAGGCGCCTGTGAGTTGGCGTGATGAAAATGTTATCTGCTGAATATAACTCCGCATTGTCAACAGGAAAGGCATCTGGCCAGTAAACACCCTGCTAGCTCCATTCAGTTGCCCAGACTCCACCCCGTAAGAGATTATGGGGTCGTTAAAAGAAGATGATGATTACTGGAATAAGCCACAGTTGGCTGGATTAAACCCAAAATGCCAAGCTGTAAATTGAGAGTATCGATTGTAATGGCCGAACCTGCCCGTCATGGGAATCCCAAATGCCAATCACACATTAAGCTTTTTACATGTGACGTGTCCCAGCAGCCGTGTTTTAGCTGACATTCCCAGTTGTGGTGTTTTTAAGGGTCATTCTCAAATGGAACAGAAGGGAGCAAATTGGCAGTTCCTCTGTTCCTGGTGGCTTTTGTCCAATCTAACAAGTTGTGTTTGAGATGTTGGCTGGTGCGGCGTTGACTCTCATCCCTTCATTGATCTTGAGTTGAGGTCTGCTCCACCCAAAATACTTCAGGAGCTTGTGAACGTCACTGCTAAGTAGAGTTAGTGGCGCCTGAATAGCTGATGAATTTATGCCTGCCAGGGATATCAGATTCCTCCATCCGACAAGACGTTCTCCTATATGTACCTCCCATCCTTTTAGTTGAGATGGATGAGATACGGGCCACCTCTCACACCAAACAATGCCAATTTTGGAGCCCAGGATGGTCCACCTGAGCACCAACAGCTCCTTCTAGAAGATCCAAACCCCATTAATTGATGTACTTTCATGTTGTAATATAGCTCCTTGTGTAGGTGTGTGTCCCCCATGGCCCAGATCATACCAGGGCATGCAGAGCCACGCTGAACCACACAGGAGAAAACAAACTCCTAAAACGCCATAACATCCTGATAGTGCATAACATAACATTCTGAGATGTGCCCTACCATTGACGTCCAGGATTTGACCATATATAGACTGAGCAGTAGATTAGAAATTGTACTTTTACAGGCTGTTTTTACTCACATGCTATTGCTCCTCCTGCCTTTCAGGTGCCCATGACTTTTGAGGACAACGGTGTCTACTTCTCGGAGCAGGAGTGGGGCAACCTGGAGGAATGGCAGAAGGAACTCTACAAGAATGTGATGAAGAGTAACTACGAGTCGCTGGTCTCCTTGGGTAAAACAAAAAAAAAACAGCTTTTGCTCCTCATGGGTTGAAAACATGAATCTTGGCTTCTTTGATGAGCATTGAGGAACTGTTTAGTTTAGAGGTCTCCAACTTAGTCAATTTTAAGACTTGTGGACTTCAACAGCCAGAATTCCCTGGGGAATTCCGAGAGTTGAGGTCCAAAAGTAGCTACGTTTGTAGAGCCCTGGTCTAGATGATGGCCTCCTTCATGACTGGTCCCTAGAAGTTCCTCAGGAGAACATCTGGGGAACATTGCTGGGATTTCTAATCCTGTTTGTCCACTTCTCCTGGTTCGGTTTCCCTTTGAAGCACCATCCTGGTTTTTCTCACTTAGACCAAGGGTGGCGTATGGTAGTTTGGACAACTGTTCGACTCTCAAGTTTGTCGAGAAACTTGTAAATCGGGAGGACCTGTTAAGGGGAACGGAGCTTAATGTGAAGTTTGACAAGCAAGAGTTGCACTTGCCCATCGGAAATAATTTTAATATCACAACATTTTTGTAATTTAATACAATTTTGTAATTGTAATTTTTGGCATAGCCATAGAGGGGATTTGTAGCAATAGCAATGGCACTTAGATTTATATACCGCTTCATGGTGCTTTTACAGCCCTCTCTAAGCGGTTTACAGAGTCAGCCTCTTGCCCCCAACAATCTGGGTCCTCATTTTACCCACCTCAGAAGGACGGAAGGCCGAGTCAACCTTGAGGCAGTGAGAATCGATCTGCCAAACTACTGGCAGGCAGTGACCAGCAGAAGGAGCCTGCAGTACTCCACTCTAACCACTGCACTCTAGTTACTGTGGCTCATTCTTGTGTAAGACGATAGGAAGGGAGGGATATTCGTGTACCTGAACAATCTTCTCGGTTCCCTATTAGATTTTCTTGTAGGGTTAGATTTTATTTTAAGGCTAGTCCTTGACTAATAACAGTTCATTTAGTGACTGTTCAAAGCTACGACATCCCTGAAGGAAAAAAAAAAAAAGACTTGGGATCATTTTTCATACTTGCAGCATCCCCATTGTCGCCTGATCAAAATTTGGACCCTTAGTAACTCTCATGTATTTATGAGAGCCGTGTCCCGGGTCGCAGCCTTCTGACAAACAAAGTCAATGGAGAAGCCAGCTTCACTTAACAACCATATTCCTAAATTAACAACGGGAGTGGTACACTTAACAATTGTGGCAAGGGCGGTCATAAAATGGGGCAAAACTCACTTAGCAACATAAATTTCGGGCTGCATTGTGGTTCTACGTCAAGGATACCTGTATTTTTTTAAGGGAAGTGAAGTGCTGCCAGCCCCATCTTATTTTTAAAAGCACCTCCCGGCCTAAAGTCTCTTAATCTCTTAAAGAGATTTGGCATCTAAACAGGGTAGATGGCTGAAGTACAGCTGGTTGTCGACTTAACAACAGTTCATTTAATAACCATTTAACGGCACTGAAAAATTGGACTTGTGAATGTTTTCACATTTGTAAACCTTTGCAGCATCCCCCCAACATCATATGATCAAATCCAGATGCTTGGCAATTGACTCATACTTACTACCATTGCTGTTAGGAATTCTGTTTGTAAATGGCAGCAGACAAAACGAAGAGCACCATCACTATGTACTTTACTGCTCACTACTGTGTTTTAACTGTTGTGGAAAACAAGAAACATTACTTAGAACAGTGTTTCTCAACCTTGGCAACTTGAAGATGTCTGGACTTGAAGTCCCAGAATTCCCCAGCCAGCATTCGCTGGCTGGGGAATTCTGGGACTTGAAGTCCATACATCTTCAAGTTGCCAAGGTTGAGAAACACTGACTTAGAACAAAAGAGCATAGATGCAAACTTGTAAACACTGCCGTCTACTAACATGAATACTACTGTAGTTGTATAAAACCACATTCCAACAACAAAGAATTGTGTCCCAAGGTGACGTCATCCCCTTTGGCAATCTTCAGCAAAATCAATGGGGAAGCTAGGTACACTTAACAACCAACCGGGTTACTAACTTTATCAATTTCGGTTAATTATTTTTTGCAACAATTGTGTTGTTGCAAAAGGTTGTGAAATGGGACAAAAGTCACTGAACTGAACTAAATGTCTCACTTAACGGCAGAAATGTTGGGCTCGATTGTGGTCATAAGTCAAGGACTGCCTGTATTTTCCATATCAATCAAGCTTATCTTGCGAAGGATGTGCTCTTTCGTCCAACAGATTATGCCATCGCTAAACCGGATCTTCTGTCCCGGATCGAACAAGGGGAACGTCCCTGTGCTGAGGAAGAGGAGGCAGCCACGACGGACAGGGTGATATCTTCGGAACCCAGCCCAGGTAAGGAGGAAGGGGCTAGAATCGAGGGTCTTCAAACCTGGCAAACTTTGTGGACTTCAACTCCCAGAATTCCTAAGATGGCCTCTCAACCCAACGGAGCTCACAGGGTGCAAAACAGGAGGTGGGATTGTTAAGTATGGGTAGTCCTCTACTTATGACCGATGGCTTAGTAATAAAGATACTAAAAACCTGGTTTTGATGGTCAGTCAGACACACAGAATCACATGCACAAATTGCATGTTTGGCACCCGGCACCTGGCTTGTGATCCTGGGACCAAAATTTATAAGGTTTTTACCCCAAACCGGCATCTACAGGCAGTTCACGACTTACAATCCTTCATTGCGTGACTGTTCAAAGTTACGATGGCCCTGGAAAAAGGAACTCACAACAATTTTTCACCCTATTGTCATAGCATCCCTGCGGTCAGGTGATCAAAATTCAGACTTGGCAACTGACTCGTATTTACCGTGTCTCAGGGCCACGCGATCCCCTTTTGCGACCAACAAAGTCAACGGGGAAGGCAGATTCACTTAACTGTATGATTAACCTAATCACTGCTTAAGTAATTCGCTTAACAACTCTGTCAAGAAAGTTCGTAAAAATGGCACGCAAAGCTCACTTAACATGCATATCCACGGAGGATTTGGCTTGAATTGGGGTTGTAAGTCGGGGACTACCAGTAAAAGAATATCTGCTGTGGATTTGATAATTGAGTGGAGCCATGAAGTCTTGCCAGGGCCTGATTCTCCAGCGAAAACCCCTGTTGTGCTCCCATTGGAGCCTGAATCCGTGGAGCTGAGGCCTACGGAGGTCGAGGGGCTTCGAATAAATGCCGGGAGGAGCAGGACAAGGCAGACCCGGCCCCTCTGGCTCGGGACAGTTGCCAGCAGGGAGGAACAAGGAGAGGATGACGAAGAGAGGGCAGTCAGTGGAAATGAGGAGCGACGGAGCTCCGGCGACAAGGAAGGACCACCCGCTCCTGGTATCTGAGCACAGAGAATGGAGAGGAGACGTTCACCGTGCAGGCCAACCCCACCACTCAGGAGGAGAGCACTCCCCCCTCCCTCTCTCTGAACTCTTTGCTCTGGGACTTGCATAATGTGGGAGCGTTATGGGGAAAGTAACTCTCAGCTGTCTGGCCTTTGTGCCTTGTCCCGGGTCATCACAACTTCTCTGTTATGTCATCCAACACAGAAATCCTGGTTTTTAGACCCTGCCTCTCCTCCCCACCGGAAGAAGGGGCTCGTGTGCAAGGAGGTCTAGAAGGGGAACATGGGGAAGGACGGAGGGTCCCACAGGCATCTGGCATCGGTAAGTGGCAACTAACCACGTCTGGAAATTTGACACCTTTTTTTTTCAAGGTCTGCAGCCTCCAAAAGGGGCTTTGTGCCAACAAGAATCTCGCCAAATGCCAAATAAAATCTTTTTTTTTCGGGTTTCCCTCGCTGGCCAAAATGTTGCGAGTCATGGGAATTCTGGATACATGGGAATTAAAGAAAAGCTATAAGAAAGAAAACACGCTTTCCATTTTAGAAAAACATTGAATGCAAAATATATTACAATACAGGTAATTGTAGACTTAACAGCAGTTCATTTAGTGACCGTTCAAAGTTACAATGACTTAGGATTGTTTTTCGCACTTAGCGACTATTGTACCACCCTCTTGCTCACGGGATCAAAATTTAGATGCTTGGCAACTGGTTCATATTTACAATGGTCGCAGTGTCCCTAGGTCATGTAATCTCCTTTTACGACCTTCCGAAGAGCAAAATCAGCAGGGAACCCTCAATTCACTTAACAACCATGTGACTAACAGCTGCCGTGATTCATTAACAACACTGGCAAGAAAAGTCATGAAATGGAGCAAAGCTCACTCAACCAGTGTTTCACTTACCAACATAAATTTGGGGCTCAATTGTGGACATAAGTTGAGTACTACCTATAGTTTAAATACAGGTAGTCTTCCATTTACAACTATAAGATGCTCCGAAGTATAAGGCGCACCTAGGCATCTTTTGGGAAAGAAACAAGAAAAAAAAATCTGCTTCTGCCTCCCAGCGATTTGCCTCCTTGCAGCAAACTGAAAACAGCCTGGTCAGCTTCTTCATCACAGCCTGACGGTTGTAGTGTCTCCGGGGCTCACGTGATCTCCTTTTGCAACCTTACGAAGAGCAAAATCAACAGGGAAGCCCAATTCACTTAACAGCCGTGTGACTAATTTAACAACTGCAGTGATTCGCTTAACAACTGCAGAAAGAAAGGTCATGAAATGGGGCTGAACTCCCTGAAAAGCAGCTCCCTTGGCAAGGGAAGTGAGTTCAGAAGAACCTCAGTTGACGTGGCAGGATGCATGCAGGATGCGGATGCTCAGCGGGAAACTGAGGAAGGTCCCAAACCAACCACGACTGTCACCTTCTCTTTGGTTGAACAGATGATGAAGTCGCTCAGACATCCTTCAGATCCCAAGGGAAGCGAGATCTGGAACGGAACCTGGAGGGCCCGGACCTCTTGGACAAAGGCGAGATGCATGTTCGGCCGAGCATGGGTAAGTATCTTATTGGACAGAATCACATTGTTTTTCAGGCCCAGAGATGCGAGAACACCGAAGACGGTCCAAATCCTGCCTGCATTTCACATCCCTGTATTGTCTTCCCCCCCCCCCCCCCCCCCCCCCGCCGGTCTCTGGGCTCAAACCGCGAGCTGGTTCCTGGGTTGCTAAAACTGAGACCTGTTTGCTGTCATTTAAACTCATAAAATCCTCCTTTAGGTGGGCAGTACGATCCTGAATACAGGCAGTCCTCAGCTTATGACCATTTGTTTAGCCACAAAAGTTTCGACAGCATTGAAAAACGGGACTTGACAACCGTCACAGCATTCCCAGGGCGATGGGATCGAAATTCAGACGCTTGGCAAACGGTTCCTATTTAGGACGGTTGCAGTGTCCCAGGGGGAATCACGTGGTCCCTCTTTGGTGACCTTCTGACCAGCCGGAAGCCAGATTCACTTAACAACAGTGTTGCCACCTCAACAGCTGCAGGAATTCGGTGAACAATGGTGGCAAGAAAGGTTGTAAAACGGGGCAAAACTCCCCTCGCAGCTGTCTCGCTTAGCAGCAGAAATGTTAGGCTCCGTTGTGGTCGTAAGTTGAGGACTACCTGTATTCCACTCCAGTTGCTGGGGGTGTGGGGGGGCTACATCTTCTCACTCCCCCCATCTGAGAAGATGGTCGTCTCTGGAGGGTGGGTGTGTTTGATTATCAATGCTTTCAGGATTTGCTGCGGATTTCCTCTTCCCAGCCTGTAGATTTTCCTCTTAGATTGTCACTGTTAACTTCTCCCTTCCAGGTTGTCTGTTTGTCCTTCTGCTGTGGAGAGTGGTCTCTGGGGCTTATGCAGAGGGAAGGCATTCTTTCTGCTGCTTTGAGCCCCCCCCCCCCCATCCTGACCCATGTCTCCCCAACTGTCTTGAAGCCCAAAGACTTGGGAGGCAAGAAGCTCTTCACGATCCTTTGGCCCGGTTATTTCCCTCCATTGGTGTCTGTCTGTTTTTCTGTTTCTGGTTCGTTACTTTCTCCCTTGTGTGAATTCTTGGAGGAAGCTCAGGGTGTGGCTAGTATCTTCTGGATATAAGGAGTCCTTGACTTAACAACCATCCATTTGGCATTCCCAGGAACAAGCTAGAAAAAGGCAATCTTGTTATCCAGGATTACGTTGGGTGTAAAAAAAACAAGAATGACGCTGTGAGCTGATCCAAGTTACTTCTTGATTGCTGCTTGCCTATTTGCATTTTTGTGGCAAAAGGCAGAAGAGAAGGGCTCTGGGGATCTTAAGGGGGAGGGTCTCTTTTCAGCACTCTCTCCTCTAGCTGGAGATTCTCCCCTCCCCACTGAGGATCCCCTTCTCCATTGTCTTCGTTCAATCCTTTAAATTTCATGGGACAAACTGAAGCCTCTTGGCGTTCGAGTCCATGGTCAGGAGTGGATCATGTTCACTTTCTAGCTTAGGGTTGAGTTTCTGCCATTCCTTGCTAGCCAACTGCCCCTTGTCTTGGGCTGAGCTAATTTTGACATGGTTTTGCTGCTGAGATGCTCTGGATCAGACTCCCCATGTGATCTGGGGAGGGGCAACCGTTCCCTGGGACAGAGACAACGAACGCAGGAAGTCCGTCTTGGGAGCAGGACCTCTGAGCATGTCCTCAGGGTGGAGTTGGTGGCCCCGGAGGGTGGAAGAGGCCAGAGGTGAGGATGGCCAAGAGGCTTGGAGGCTCCGAGGTGGAGACTCTGCAGATTGGGCGAGGCTGGTTTAGAGGCCACCTGGACTGGGAGGAGCAGGTCGGCGAGCTGCAAGGAATTTCCCGGAGAGCAAAGAACTTCATGTAAGGACAAAGCTAACCCTCTTCCCGTTTCGGATTTTTTCCTGCAGGTGCCTTGGGGTTGGGGGGCAAAGGATGGTCACGTTGCTTCACTCCCTTTCGTCTTTCCGTATTCGAGACTTGCTAGAATGTGCTTACTTCCTTCCCCCCTGCTCCGGGAACGCAGTCATGTTCCTGGACCAGGTGGGGTATGATGATCCAGGATGAGGTGGACAGTGATGCCAACGATGTGCCCAGTGCACCCATCCATAAAGCAGATCCTTTATATGAAGTACAGGTAGTCCTCAACTTGCAACCTTAGTGACGTTTATGGAGTGTCTCAATCCTCCATGTCAATGTTATCCCAGAGATGTTCTTTTTCCAAAAGGCAACTTGACTTTCTGGAGTTCCCCCCCCCTCCTTTGAAAACCTTTTGCTTCGTATCCCAGAAGAATGAAGTGAAGTTCTGTGAATCGAAGAAGCTCCTGGGATGAGAAGCAAAATGTGGACTTTATACGTGTCGTATAATATATCTAGGTATATGCATATTTCTTTTATTTTGTCATGTATACTGGAGGTGGTGACCCTTTGAGAACTGTATATCACAAAATTTCATTTTAATGTACATTTAAAGTGACAAAGTTATTCTAAGTTGCCTTTTGGCAAAGCACTTGTGGGATAACCTTAGTGACGGTTCACAAGTATGGCAGACCTTCCAAAAACAACTTAGGCCACCCAGTTCTGGAGTTAACGACTGCCGTAGCGTCTGTACAGCTGTTCACTCTTACATGACCAACTGTATATCTTCCCCACGAAGTCCCTGCAAGCTTTGGGTCTGCTTCCCACTCAACATTGCCCTATATCATCCTCTTCCCCACTTATCTTTTGACAATCTCTGGAGCTCCATTGCTCAGGTAAGGGATGGAGGACAGGTCGCCCCATTGCCTGGCCATGTAGCGTGATCCAGGAAGTGGTCACCACAGCGAAGTGAATTGAGGTTGCTCTGAAAATATGGCTGTTTCTGAAAATGCATCTTGCAGCCCAGGAATAAATCAATTTGCTTTGCTTTGTGAATTGTTGAAAGTTAGGAGAACAATGGCTGACTCATGGTGAGGAGTAGGGTATGGTGTAGCATGGGGGTGGGATTCCCCTGAGGGACCCTGAAGGGTGGGAAGTGTAGCAGCGGGTGCCTCCAGCTGCAGAGGGTCTTGGTAGGCCTGGAGTAGGCCTGTGCTAGAGCTCCCAGGGCCTCTCCTGGTACCCTAGGTCACCTAACTCAGGCTCGGCTTAACAACCCACATGGTTGTTTCATGGAAAACAGTGTCATAAATGAGGCAATCATGTTGGTGCTTCACTTAACATCCATCACGCAGGCTCCATTTCTCTAGTGAGTTGAGGACTATATATATCCCACAGTTCTTGAAAAGCAAAAGTCTCAGCACTAAAGGGAGCTTCGGAGATGGTTGGCATGAAGTGATTTCCCTCTGGGTTATTTTGGCATGAGAATTCAAGAAGCGGGGTGCATCAGCGCCCCCAGAATTGGCTTCCATTGTTGAGCCAAGTAAGAAGGGGCTGGTTGGCTTCCTCCCATTTATGCATAGCCAGATCTGGTAGCATTTCCTTCTCGCAGATGGAAAGCAAACTATGATCACTGCAGGGCAGGGAAGAGGCTGGGTTCCCTCCTATGGCATGTAGGTAGGCCTGCTGCGATGAGGCTGGAACGTGGGGTCTTCCGGCCATGCACAAAGAGGGTCCTCCTAGCCCTGTGGTGGTGAATCTATGGCACCACATGCCAGAGGTGGCACGCAGAGCCCTCTGGGCACGCGCACCATCGCCAGCCGCTCTTCAGGTTTCTGGTCCGTCAGTTGGGTCTTCACATGCGCCAGAGCACCAGAAACCAAAAAACCAGGTGTGCACTGGCCACCTGGTTTTCGGGTTTCTGGCACGTGCATGCGTACCGGCCAGCTGGATCTTCCAGTTTCCAGCATTCCAGTGTGCCCACAGTATGATTTGGGCACTTGGTGCCGAAAAGGTTCGCCATCACTGTCCTAGCCCATTGACTAGGGCAGCTCACTGGGTGGATAAAGCCGTGTCCGTTGGGAGAAGCATGCCCCATGACCTTTTCTTTCAATCCCCCCAGATGACGGGCTGGCCTTCAAAGCCGAGGTGCTCCAAGCTCAGCGAGCGCTGTGCGAAAGCTTGGGGCTCAAGTGCACAGATGAGACGCTCCTCCATGCTCATCCCCAAGCAGCCTCCGTCGGCAGCCGTTACTTTGTACAACAGCGAAGGCATGCTGAAAATCCCGGACAGGAAGAAGAGGCCTTGGCCGGAGAAGGTGGCTTCAGCAGTCTTGATGCTCCAACAGACTTGCGTGATTGCCCAGAGGACAAAATGTTTGCCTGCCCAGACTGCGGGAAACGTTTCCGCCTTTACAAGAGCCTTGTATGCCACCAAAAAAGCCATGCCGGTGCTCCGGCGGCTTGTGAAAAGAGCTTCACCTACAAGCAGCAGTTCACCCTCCACCAGCACATCCACACTGGGGGTGGCGGATACACCTCAGTGGCCTGTGAGGAGACCTTCAAGCAAAGCCATAATTTGAAGCCCCTTCCTCGGGGGCCGGGAGCAGAAAAGTCATACGGCGGTGCCAAGTGTGTGAAGACCTTCAATGTCAAGTCGTCCTATCGGCAGCATCCAAAAAGCCACGGGCGCGAAAGGCCGTACCGCTGCAGCCGGTGCCCGGAGAGTTTCTCTCAAAAGAAGAGCCTTGTCACGCATCAGCGGCTGCACTCTGGGCGCGGCGGCGGCTCCCTGGCCTGCCTCTACTGCGGCAAGAACTTTAGCCACCCTTCGGACCTGGTCCGGCACCAGCGCATCCACACCGGAGAGAGGCCCTACCGCTGCGACGAGTGCGATAAAAGCTTCACTCAGAAGCAACATCTTCTCCAGCACCAGAAAATCCACCTGCGTGAGCAGAACAGGCTGATGGGTACGGCTGTCCGGGAAGCCCTGCTGGACGCCATCTTCATTTAGTCTGATCTTGCGAGGACGCCACGCTACCTCAAAAAGACGTGTCCTGAGTGGACTCCCCCTCTCTAGCCCGGAGTTCAGATTCCTGGAGACATTGGTGCTCCGTTGTAGCAAGGGCATTTTTGTACGGGGTCTCTAACTATACTTCTGAACAGCAAAAGCTAACAAAAGGGGTAGTAGCCAAGGACTTCCAGGATTGTCCTTTCGGTCTTTTTTGCAGTGTACAATACTGTAGGTATTGTGTTGTTCCCCTAACCACAAGGTCTCCATGTCAAAGTCCTGGAGATGGGGGACTGTCCAGAGGCGACCTCTTGGTTTGCCGTTGGATGAACTCAAATGGGTCTGAGTAGGACACTTTTTTAAAAAAACCTATATTTTCTGGATTTCTTTTTTTCTTTGTTGTTCTGTGGAAACTGAAAAATAAATTAGAGATGTGAAGAAATGGCTTTGTGTGCGGTCCTTGTTTCCCCCACTTCCCCAACCATGGATTGGAGTTGAGAGGTGTGTCAATTAATGTTTGGATTGTGTAAAACTGCCTAAATGAACACGGCATCTTATCATCATCATCATTTAACGAGCCTGTAATCTCTTGCAGGGTGGAGTCTGGGCAACTGAAGAGAACTAGCAGAGTGTATAATGTCCGGATGACTTTCCTGTTGCCAATGAGTTTTGTTCAGCATTCTTATTATGCTCAGTGAGAAATATCTGCCTCTACCTAGCCGCCTCGAACTCGTAGCCTCCTGATTGCGAGGTGACAGCTCCACCTCTAGGCCACCGCACCACCCAAACTGGAGCATCTTATAACTGCCCCAAGATCATTTTCCAAAATACATTAAGAAGTGGTTGATTTTCTAAATGCTTAAAAAAAAGGAGCACCGATAGATTATATTTAAAACAAATTGAAAAGGAAAACTCTCCTTTTGGGCAGGGAGGGGAAATGGCTTAAACTAAGCCATAATATGACTTAGCCATAAACAAACATCATTTGTCCTACTGACGTTTTCAGCTTCACTAACATGGAAATGGAAGGTTTGGGGCGTTGTACAAACTAGTTACTCTGGTTTGTTCCTCTCAGAGGGAGCCAATGTCTTTGGTTGCATCACCTGCTAAGCAAGCCATAAATTATTTCTTCGCCTCCCCAAATTGCCAGGATTGGCTGGTTAGACCCAAATTTGGCAAGTCACGTATGAATTGCAGAGTGACTCCAGCCAGTGAAATAATTGCAAATCTGTGTGTGTCAGTTTTGAATGAAACTTTCTGTTTGCTCTAAAATCTTTGTATCTATAATTTTCAAAAGTCCAAAGATGCCCATGTCGTATCCACCAAATTTGGTTCTCCTTTGACTCTCTGGCATCCTTCTTCAATATTGGTCTCTGAATCAAACTCTGAAACAACAGAAGCTCCAAGTGCTCCACTCACGCGGTAGTTTTCTTGCAGACGTTTCATGATCTACCTAGAGAACATCATCAGTGCTGGAAGGGTGGTGTTTCAGGGAGGAGGAGGGCGATGACAATTATGGGGTCCTCAATCCTCTCTTAGTTTGGGTGTTTTCTTGCAGACGGTTCACAACCAACTGGATAAGAGCATCAATGCTAGAAGCCTTCTAACATAAGTCTTCTGGCATTGATGATGTTACCTTGTTGGGTTATGAAATGTCTGCAAGAAAGTCATCAAGCTTAGAGAGCACCTAGGACCCTATAGCCTCCTCCTCCTCCTCCCCCTTCTCCCTTGTTCGATCTGGGTTTATTCCTTCATCATCTTTTTCCTTTTCTTTTTTGTATTATTGTTTTCAAATGTTCGAAGTATTTTTGTAACAATTTGTAAAACGCCTGAACTCACTCAGAGTTGGGCAGCCTGTAAATTTAATAAATTATTACTGTTGTCATCAAGCGATCCGGCCTAGTCTCAAGAACATTCCTTCAGCTGTCCTCATGCGCCACCATCCATGAAAGTTAAGCATGGGGCCTACGTCCCTTGTAAAATTAGGAAGGCTTTTTCACTTGTATTTGCTGGGTGTTATCTGCATTCAGCCTTGTATATCCGTATCTTATGTTCAAGAGAGAGCCATTTTAGAAAAGCCACCCCCAGAATCATTTGTTCAAAATCCTCTAAATGTGGGTCTGTTTTTTTTCATTCACCCCAATTCTTTGGTCTTTTCAAGTTTTACTGCAGAGTTTGGGTTTTTTGTCAAATCCCTCAACATCAAATCTCAGCAAAGGATTGACAATGATCCCCAGCATGATTTCTCAGGAACTTGTGAGTTGTGTGGATTTCAACTCCCAGAATTCTCCAGCTACCATGCTAGGAAATTCTGGGAGCTGGAGTCCACACATTTGAAAGTTGTTGAGGTTGAGAAATGCTGATTTACATTAACTGTTAAATAAAGAAAGCATTTTTTTTTAAAGAAGATGGTATGGTTCGGGGCAATATTTCTCAACCGTGGCAACTTCAAGGTGGATGGACGTCAACTCCTAGAATTCCCCAGGCTGCTGGGGAATTCTGGGAATTGAAGTCTACCCATCCTGAAGCTTGCCAAAGTTGAGAAATACTGGTTTGGGGGGTGTGCTGTGCATTCCTATGTGTGTGGTGGGACTAAACCGTGATGAATGTTGGGTTTATGCTGTCCTTATTTCCCGCAGCCCTCGGGACAAATCACATCTTAATCAAAACGGAGCCAGAGGACGACTCTGCAGCCCATGAGACCTGGATGATGGCGGGAGACACATTTGTGGAAAGAATTATAAAGAAAGAAGAGGACTTCGATTCATGTATGTGGCCGAGGGACTCTCCAGGAGAGATAGCTGATTTCAGTGCCAACGAGGGCAGTCTAGCTGAAGAAGCAACCACCAATGTCCATCGACAGCGCCAGATTGGCCACCAACAGCGTCTGCAAAGTTACAGAAGCCTCACCCCTTCAGGGCGAAATCTCTCCTCACCGCTCATGAACGGAAGTCCTCTGATGGCCCCTCAAGAGACAGGACAGCCATCAGCCGGTTCGCCAGGAGAGGGGCTGTGGGCTTGTCCTCTGTGCCACGAACGCTTCCGGCTCCATGTCCACCTGCTGCTCCATCAGAGTACCCATCGGGAAGCCCCTGCTGAGCCCATCCCTAAGGACTCCCTGGGCTGCCCCTATTGTCCCCGGCGTTTCGGCCGCTCGGATCACCTGCTACGTCATCAGATGAGCCACACGGGTGCCCGGCCTCACCAATGCCCGGCATGCGAGAAGAGCTTCACAGACAAAAGCAAGTTGACCAATCACTTTCGGACCCACACAGGAGAACGCCCCTTCCACTGCACAGACTGCGGGAAGCACTTTGTCCGGCGGCACCACCTGGCCAAACACCAGCGCACCCACACACGGGAGCGGCCCCACCAGTGCCCAGTCTGCCCGAAGAGTTTCATGCAGAAGCACCACCTGCAGAAGCACCTCCGCACCCACACGGGGGAGAAGCCCTACAAGTGCAGCCTATGCCCCAAGGCTTTTGCCTGCAAGCAGCGCCTTCTGCAGCACAGCTGCGCCTTGCCTCCAGCGCCTGCCTCTGAAACCGCAGGGCGACCCTTGGCCCTCCTAAAAGGGACACCTGCTTCCTGACCCAATGATGCAACAGAGACTTCACCCCACCTCACTCCTTTGCTGGGGCCATTTTAGTTCAGCTTGTCCATAATTCAAGTTCAGAAGTTCAACTTGCTGGGCTGGACATCATCGCGGGATGCGGTTGAACTCCTGTTTGTAGCCTCCCTTCTTTGTGGATTGTGTTCCTAGGGGAATCTGGCTGGTGAAGATTCTTTTCAATTGGAAAGAAAAACCGTTCATCATCCCTGGAAGGTCCTGAGTCAGACTCTGATAAGCCGGAAGGTCCTTTATCGTTGGACAAATGTGCTGACTGATCACCTTCATCTTCATTCAGTCTGTGGCCAACTCTGCATTTCATCTTTTAGAAGTTCCCAAAGGATGTGGACCTGGAAGCTAACGGAACAGAGTCTGCTTAATTTTGAAGGCTTCCTTAGTGGCTCGTCAGGGTGAAGATGTGGGTGTTAGATCAAAAATGAATCCCCCTGTTGTCTGTTTTGGCTTCTCCAGCCGAGCACGTCTTCCCAGAAACCAAGTTTGACAAGTGGGACAGCTTGCCTCTAGAATTTGCGGATGTTCCATCATTGGAGGTTTTGAAGAAGAGACTGGATCTCCATTTGTCCAGAATGGTTATAGGGTGCCCTGCTTGAACAGAAGTTTGGAGGACTCGGTGGTTCTTTCTGACTCTGTTATTCCATGATTCTGTAAGGGTGTCCTGCTCGAACAAACGTTTGAAGTAGAAGACCTCCACAGGCCCTTATTCTGTTAGTCTGCAATTCCCAAGTAAACAGGACGAGACAGGATTTTGATTGGATCACTGCTTTCTTTCTGAACCCCCTGCAGCTTTCCCCCCCTCTTATTTCAAGGCACAAAAGGCCTCCTAAGAAGATGCTGTTGTGTCTCAGCTGCTTGCATCACCTCCAAGACTGTGTGTGGGAACTTGGTTGTCAGATGGGGAGAGACATAGAAGGTAGACGACGAGGACCCGAAGTGTGATTGGGACTATGTTGTTTTTCATTATGCTCGATTTGTATGCTGTTTTATAAACGCTGTTGTAACTCTTTGGGGAAAAAACTTCCCGAAAAGCTGAAACTTGGGGATGGTTGGCCGAAAGAAAATAGTTTTTTTTTTCTTTTTAATTTGTGTAACGTCTCTGCTTTCCGTGCTCCTCGCTTTCCCTTGATTAAAAAATTAAGATGAGCTTGTGTATGCGAGGAAATGACTTTTTTTTTTGGTTCTCTGTGAACTTTTTGTCAGGCCGTCGAAAATCAAACCTTCACAAAAGGGAGAATATTAAAATGCTGGAAAAGGAATACCGTATCCATGTGAAGCCCTGCTGGATTTATTTATTTATATGCTGCTAGTTCATTGTAGCATTGAAGGCCCCTTTTGCTATGGTTTTTTTTTCCTTGCAGTCCTGTGGGGTAAGAGCATGATTTCTCCAGGGAACTTCCATGAATTTTAATCTTTGTCTTCCCTGTTCAGCCAACTGCTCTGTGGCCACCCATTTTGACCACCGATGGCCCACCATTTTGTGTCGAGCTAGGAAAGGCAGCCTTAGATCTGGGACTACCTCCCAGAGAGTAAATATCAGCCAAGATACAGAATTAAATGCAAGTTAGCTATGGGTATTTGGTTCTAGTGGAGAAAAGGCCACTGGGAAGACAGAAGAAGGGAAAAGAGTGGTGAATTTATTCACATGGCCTGTAAGTATAATAATAGCAATTGCATGACACATGGAGAGATTCCAGCATAGTTTCCACAGGGAAACTTGAGCCTTTTAGACTAAGCTACATCCAAAAACACTAGAGAATTTCTGGTCATTTGGCATATTAAAACCGGTCATTGACAGGCCTACTGTGATAAATTACCTTTATCCACCATTCAAAACTGACAATCCAAATGCTAAGAAGGAAACAAGATCAAAACACCTCCCTGCCAGCAATCAACATCCAGATAAGCAGTGATCAATACTGATTAATATCATACCAAAAATCAAACAGTAAACAACAGTCTAAATCAAGGAACCACCAGGAACACTCCCACGAATATTGACCACAACAAGGCATTGTGTATAAAGAAAGAGTAAACCCTATTCCCTTCCAGCACTGATGATGTTATTTAGTTGGGTTATGAAATGTCTGCAAGAAAATTATCAAGGTCAGAGAGCACCAAGTCCTTCTCCTCTCCACAGATGCCACTCCTTTCTAGCACTGATGTGCCCTAGTTGGGTAATGAAACATCTGCAAGAAAATCAATCTCAATGAGTACCAAGCCCCCCCCCCCTCAATTCTGCCCCTCCTCCTTCCCACAAATCTCACTCCCTTGTAACACTGATGATCTTCCCTAGTTTGGTAATGAAACATCTACAAACAACCAAGCCAGAGAATAGTAAGGCCCACCCAGCCTTCTTCCTCTTCCACAAACCCCACAACCTACAGCCCTGATGAAGTTGCCTAGTTGGGTCATGAAATGTCGGTTGGTACCAAGGTCCTCACAGTTTAAACTTGAGCTACAAATTATTTGTTTCTTTTGATAGTAGATATTGAAAGCTGTAAAAACACAGGAAATGGTTTTCAGCCAGGCCGATATTACATCGGATCAAAAGCAACTGGTGTATGGAATTGTGTGAACCCAGGCGATTATGTTTTCACAACACCCTTAATTGTGTTAACTTGTAAACAAATCTATGGTTCTGGCACATTCTTTGCTGCTCACACCAGTGAGATGCTACAAGCCGGCAAAAGTTGCTGACAATCCTGCTGGATGCCAATTCAATCGAGACCGACGGTTAGAGGTTGGTGAATAGACTGACAGGTTTATAAGTGCCAGATTAAAACTTAATAAATAATCAAACAAGGCCACCTATTAAACAGTATTTAGGGATAAGAGCATCTAAAGGCTGGCCAGTCAGTAATTATGATTAATACAGGTACATCCTCAATAATCATTTGTTTGGTGACCGAAGTTAGAACAGCACTGAAAAAAGCAATGTATGGCATTCATACCAATGACCACTGCAACATCCCCAGGATCACATGATCAAAATTCAGACACTTGGCAACCGACTCATTTATGGCAGTTGCAGCGTCCCCCAGGTCATGTGCCCTGTCAAGCAAAGTCAGTGGGGAATCCAGATTCACTTAACGACCCATTTAGTAGTTTAACAACCCCGGTGATTAGTTTTAGTGATGGTAAGATGGGACGTAACTCCCCTAAAAGCCTTGTTTAGCGATGGAAACAGGGTTCGGTTGCTGTCATAAGTCGAGAACTGGATTTGGGGTAAGTAGATTAGATGTTCTGTGGCTGAAAGGGAGTCGGGTGGGAGGAAGGAAAGAGAGGAGCGGAATTTACTTTTCTGTGGGGCGAAGCTCCCCATACAGCCTCTCTCAAGTGCCTCCCCTTTAAAATGGGTGGCCTTCAATTCTGGGGGTTGAAGTCTACCCATCTTAAAGGGGAGTAGTTTGACAGCTTCCCGTTTGAGTGCCTAAGGGAACCAGAAGGTTCTTATCCTGGTGGTAGGGCAGACCATCCTGGACCCTTAAAGGAGAATATCACAGCCACCTAAAAAAGAGTAATCGTGGCTTGCACAAACCATGTTGGCTTGAGGGGTTAGGAGGAAGCCAGGCGACAGTACATTCTTGCCATCCTGATGCAGCTGCCTTGTGCAAAGGAGGGGTGCACCAAGATGTGCATGCAATTTCGTGTGTGAGACATCCGGATGCACATACAGGTAGTCCTCGATTTACAATGGTTCGTTTAGCGACCGTTCGAAGTCATAGCAGCAGGGGGGGGAGGGACTTATGACCATGTTTTACATTTATGGGCTTCATAAGGAGCTCCGTAGCTGCGGGACCGACATTCAAGACGCTTGGCAAGGAAGCTTGTAAAATGGGACAAAACTCACGGAATGAACCTCTGTCTCACTTAATAACGCACATTTTTGGTCGTAAATCTAGGACTAACTGGAATCAGCGCTTCAGGTCCGAGGCGATCTTCCTCCTGACGGCTAGGGCGGCGCTGGTCCGAGCTCTCAATAAGAGACACTCTTCCGCCGCGCGCCGTCTCGACTCCGCTGGTCTGACCCGGCGCATGCGCGCGACGCGGCCAGCCTTCCGATTGCGCGGCGTTGCGGCAGCCGAGACAAAGGCGGCCCCACGGGAACGTCCGGGCGGGGGAGGGGCAGGTAGCGCAAAACGGGGCGCGGGTGGAGGGGGGGGGGGGAGAACCGAGGGTCGCTAGTCCTGTGGGAGTGGGGTGTCTGGCTCGGGAGCCAACCGCTCATCGGCAACTGGGCGCCCTCCGAATGCCTTCCCAGAATCCTCGCGGGCAGGGTGGGGGGAGGGGTCTTCTGGGATCGCCGTTCGGTAACGAGGGTTATCCCCTCTAGAACTGGGGTGGTGGTGGTTCCCTCTGCAAGACCCCCGCCCTCAAAACCTCTGGGAGGGGACTCTTCTAGAACACCTCGAGGAGTCCCTGGTGCCTTTTTGCGCGGAATTCACTGGGTGCTTCTTGCCCTATTGCTCCTGGCGGCGTGGCCTCTCCCGGAAATCTCCATTTTTGGCTGGGGATTTTTTTCCTGCCTGACTTTTCAGGTCTTCACCTTCGCATCCGAATCTAGACTCCCCCTCCCCCCTTTTTGTGGGGGAGGGTTTCAAGTTTTTAAAGGAAAGGGTTTGTCCTCGCATTTCTTCAAAGGGTGGGACCGGACTAGAACACTTCCAAAGTCTCTTCCCACCTTAGCCTTCTATAAATGATCTGCCCTGGGAATGGTGGTTTCTTTTTGCATTGAGAAAAGGTGGGGGTTGGTCGTTCAGTGAGGCATCAGTCGCAATGATGGTTCCAGCTGAGTAAAGGAGGATTATATGTAGGGTTCTCCTGGAAAAATATAGATTGTTTTCAGCCTGCCTTCTTTTTTCTTGTTTCCATTTGCAAACAGCTCAAAGGTCTAAGTCTCACCTGGCAAGTGCCCTTTGGGCTTTTTCCTTCTGCAATCCTTTCCATCATTGGGTTATTCTGTAGTAGGAAGAAAGGTAAGTATCCTTTGTCCGTGGGGTTTATATCCAATGTGATTCCAGTTTTCCCCCTACAATGACCCTGTAATGTAGGCTAGTGAGTGAGTGAAATTAAACCCAGATCTCCCTGGGCCTTTTCTTTCACTTAAGTTGCACCAGAGACAAATTTCTTGTGTGTCTAATCACACTTGGACAGATAAAAAGTATTCTATTCTAGGATATTAAGCAGGGCATTCTCAATTGTTCTCAGTTCTTTGCCATTGGCTGTAATAAATGGCCAATGGGAGTTGTAGTCCCCCAGTCTTTGAGAGTACTCCAGTGGTGGTGGGGTCAGATGATTAGACTTTGTATTTTCTTAGTGCAGAGGGTTAGAAACTTGATGTGTGGTTTATTTGGCCACACTGGTAATAGGCCTTTTCTAATGTTTCCTGAATATTAACAAGCAAATGTCCAGCCATGAGGATTAGAAACTTATCTAAACCAGGGGTATCAAATATGCGGCCCGCGGGTTAGATGTGTCACATGCTGTACACACCTACCCCTGATTTAGCAAAGGGGAAAGAAGTCGTGATATGTCATGTGATAACAATATAACGCCACGAGTTTGACACCCTGATCTAAACAATGGGAACTAGAAAAAGTAAGGACTGGGGTTGGATGACAAACGTCTCAAGCAGAATACAGATGCTAAACCTTAGCAGCAGGTGACAAGTAGTCCAGTTGAACTTTGTAATTCTTGAAATGATGCATGTCTGAATTTGGTGAAGAGTTGCATGCAAATTTCTCTTTCCCTCTAGCCTGAAAAGCAAGCTTCGGGGTGCAAGTGAGCCTCAGAGTTGGCCTCCCTTCTGCCTTGAAGACTTCAGACTGGTGTGGGATGGGGAAATGAAGGTCAGGAACTTGGAAACATCTGCTGGATCCGCTATGTCTGCAGGAGAAGCCAAGGAGGTCACGATGGATCCCCCCAATGCCCAGTTGCTCCATCTGGAGCAGAGGATGGTGGTGGCCGAGCAGAAGTGGATGGGCTGCGAGAAAGCCGTAATGGAAATGGGGAGCCAGCTGGAAAGCAAACTGGCCGTGTTGGGGACCATTTTGGAGGAGAACAATCTGTTGCAGCAGAGGTTGGAGAACCTTGAGAACCTGTTAAAGAACCAAAACTTCTGGATCTTGCGATTTCCTCCAGGATTTAAAGGAGAAGTCCCTAAGGTAATCTCTATCCCACTGGAGTGGCCTGATCCAGAGAAGAGTCAGGACTCAGCAGAAATGATTTGGGAGGAGGCTACAAAGCGTGACTGGACTTGTAGATGAACAATCATCTGTAAAGTTTAGTTCTGCCTTACAGCTCAGCCTGCGAAAAAAAATTATGCGGAATTCAGTTAGCATTATGGTTTATCTCCCAAATTACAATGAGAAGCCAGGGTATCTTCGCAGGGAATCACAGTTTGCTCTGATTTTGGACAAGGCATATTAGCTAGTTGAAAACAGGAAAATCATCACTCCATTTTATGACTGGAAGGAAAAAAAATGATGACAGATAAGAGTTATTTAGAATTTAGGCATCTTCAGATCTCGTAGCTGAAAACCGTAGTCTGTCAAATTGTTTGCTTAAAAGCTGGTCGTTTTAATTTTTTGTAAGCCGCCTAGAATCCGTAAGTGGATAGCCACACAAATTTCCTAAATATATATCAATAAATAATACATAGCCAATTAGAGGTTTGCGAGTTTTTAGAATCGAAGATAAGATTAGGATTTCACTCAGATCTACTATGAAAATGCAGAATGGAAATGGGATTGACTTGATGGAAGATGCACAGTGGTTTTTTTTAGCCACCTTGCTTTTTCTAGGTGCCCTTGAACTTCAGTGATGCTTCAGTTCATTTCAATGAGCAGGAATGGAGGAACTTAGAAGAGTGGCAGAGAGAGCTTTATAGATCCATCATGAGGAGCAACTACGACATGCTGGTCTCTCTGGGTGAGGACTTTGATCTCTTGTCTGTATGTTGACTGAGTTATCCTCTGTGCACGTTGCTCAAATGGCCTGGTTTCCTAACAACCTGTCTCCTTTTCTATGGTATAGATCATGCCATTTCCAAGCCTGATATCCTATCCCAGATGGACCAAGGAGAAGAAGTGCGCATGGAGGAGTCAGAGGTCTTGGAGAATAGGGAGATACCTAAAGATCCCAGCTGTACAAGTATGTTTTTGGCACCGATGAAGTTTTCTCATTTCTAAATGGTCTTTCCAGTATATTGTTGGATTTGTTGTCGGTGGGAAGAGAAAGAGCAATCCAAGCGTGGACTGCAGTTTCCTTATATCTGCTGCTTCCTTATATCAGGGCCTGAACTTGTATTTTACTTCATTATTGACTATTTACTTTCCTGTGGACTTAGATATGTTGACACATATGCATTGAAAGACAAAAGCTATAATAAAAGCAAATGCCCCATTTTCAGAATACCCTGTGCTTCTGATGGAATGGACAATCACAGAACCTGACGCTATAATACATTTTTTACTCAGTGGCGTCCTTGTTGCTGCCCAAGCTTGTTTCCTGCAGTCGTTTTATGACCTAACTAGATGACATCATCAGTTCTAGAAGGGAAGAGGGTATGGGAAGAGGAGGATTGTGGGATGCTTGGTGCTCTCTGAGCTTGTTTTCTTGCAGACATTTCATGACCCAACTAGGGTATGCCATCAGTGCTAGAAGCAAGTGAGGTTCGCTCTCTTTATATACAGTAACATGCCTGGTAATGTTGGAAGGGAGAGGGTTTTTGCCCTTTGTCCTTCCTCAATTAGAAGAAAACCATACCCTCACCAACGGTGGCAGGGGAAGCTACCCTATACAGGTAGTCCTCTCTTAACAACCAGTCACTTAGCAACTGAAGTTACGATGGATCTCTTCAGAGCTACTTCCAATTTAATGCTGGAGTTCTAATGGCTGTGGATTCCTCATGGTTACAGGGATTATATTTTGGGCACTTGGCAACCACCTCGCATTTATGGTGATTTTTGGTGTGTTTTTTTTTCTGCTTTCCAGCATTTATTCCTGATTTCTGGCAAAAAGTGCTCAGTGAGTAAAATGTATTCATTTAACGACTGAGGCATTTGCAATATGATTAGAGTGTTTCCTTAAGAGCTGCCACAAAAAGGTTGTAAAATCAAAACACATAGTGACTTGCTTAACAACCATCGCAATTTACACTACAATTCCAGGCTCAATTATGGTCATAAATCAAGGACTACTTCTATAAACACAGCAAACCCTTCCAATCCCAATCAAATAAATGTCTGCAAGAAAACAACCAAGGACTAAACAATTCTTCAGTATAGATATTCTTTTCTTTTTATTCATCTTAGTTGTTGTTTTCCTTCTCTGTGTGCAGCTTCCCCGGTTGATGTGGCAGAGGTTTCTTCTGGAGATGGAGAGGCTGAGGAAGAAACTAACTTGTTTGCTGATGTAGCAGATGCTTCTTCTGGGGATGGAGAAGCTGAGGAAGAAACAAACCTCTTTGTTGATGTAGCAGATGCTTCCTCTGGAGATGGAGAAGTGGAGGAAGAAAGTAATCTGTTTGTTGATCAAGAAAATTGCTATGAAATGAGCTTCATTGATAGTGCTGGCCTTGGTGAGTTTTTGTTCCTCAATATTTGTCTTCTGAGCCTCAGGCATCGATCCACATCCTTTTGTGGTGTAATGTAACAAATCGTCCACAAATCCACTTATGATGTGGCTAGTTTACCAAATCATGTCCCCAAAGCTGGTAATTTGTATCCATTTGTTGACCTGCCAGGTGGCCAAGATCAAACTATGAAATTTGCTATCAGATATGACAATAACCAATTTAGTTATTTCTAAAAGATTGGAGAAATGAATGAAGGATTCGATGATTGATGGCTGCCCGCAGATGCCATATTTTCAGTAATAGCTAACAAGCAACAATAATGGAAGAAGGCTGTCATTCTTCTATTTCCTTGCTTGCAAGCTCCTTAGAGATATTTGCTGTTTTACAAAGTAGTTGTTAGCCTGATCCAGTCTTCATGTCATTATGTTGTTATACCTCTCAGATGGAAGAATGTGGTAACATTTTCTTTCTTGCTTGGCCAGGCGAACATGTTTTTATCAAGCAATGATTTATCATGTTTTAAAAATACTTGGTCTTTACCAATTTGTCTACCATGAAGTCCTGCTTCTGTGCCAGAATCTTCCTAGAGGAATGAATACAGATCTATTTCTTCCTTAAGCATTTAGGCCCAACTGCAGTGGAGGCAGCTCTTTTAGGATCTTGAGGTGGGAAATTTAATTTGATCCTGGAATATCATAGTAATACATTTTATGCATGTTTGTACTGGGTAAACTATGTTATATCAAATAAAAAGGTATTGTTGTTTAACTCCCAGTTGAAATCATTTGGGGTCTAATTATCTTTATTCCACAAAGAATATCAGATTGTTCGTCATAATATCAAGGAGGAAAAAGAAGAACTGCATATTAAGGAGGAACCATGGTCTCCTGGAAGCCCCAGCAGTGATGAATGTGAGTATAATAATAAAGTGGAAATTTTTGGTATTCCTGGGAATCGTAATTGAGGCAAGTGGAATATTCCAAGAATTTGAATTGCTGTCCTTCATTACTGCTTGATATACCCATATGTGATTACTTTGAAGTGGATTTGGCATTTTCTTCATAGTGTTCTATTTTAAAGATGTGGAGTGGGAGGACAAAAAATGGCATCTCAAGACAATTGTGTCAGGGAAGAAAGTGGAGCCTACAAGCATTTCAAGCTACTTTGGTTTCCACTGATAGCTCATGGAAGACCGTCTGCCTGCTGCACTGGGGTCTGGGGAGGTGAAAGAGTTGAACTTTCTGATTTGTATCTCTTCTGCATAGATCCACCTGTTGCAGTCACCATTAAACAAGAAGAGGAGTTGTGTGTCGAGGATCAGGAGAGTTTGGTTTCATTTGGTGAGTGCTGGTTAATAATGGCAAAGTACAGCAATTATTTAGCATAACCAGGCTTTCCTAAAGTTGAAGGAGTATTTTGTCCTTAATGATGTCAAGAATGAATTCCACGTGGTAAGTATAACATTTTTTGGTTACATACATTGAAAATGTTGTTAAGTCTACAAATACAGGTACTATGTTTCCCCCAAAATAAGATCCAACCAAAAAATAAGCCCTAGCATGATTTTTTCAGGATGCTCATAATATAAGTCCTATCCCCCAAAATAAGCCGCAGTTGAGATTGTCAGACAAATGGACACATTTAGTACATCAGTTGCAACATGACAGACATATTGAATTGTGAAATAATATATAATTAAATTTAAAATAATAATGACATTAATACTTAAAATAAATGATAATATAAATTATAATTCAGTATTTGTAAATACCCAAGTGGGCACCTTTGGACGAGAGGTAAACACCTATGTAAACAGATGAACTCGAGACTTATTGCCAAATGACCAGTCGGTGTACAGACACAATACACGTGTGTTGTTATAGACATACTTAATGTGCTCATGAAATAAACGTTTTCTGAATTTTCATGCCTGCAATTTTTCATCCCTTTTTTGTGTCATTCTTAACTATCACCATTCTTAACTATCATCATTTTTGTTGCCTCTCCTGTCTCATACGTCTTCAATTAAAACTTGATTTAATGCAGACATATCAAATACAAGGCCTGCAGGCCGGATGGATGCATATCTGGCCTGCGTGCTGCTCCGGAGATAATGAGAACCGGCCCCTGCAGCCGCAGCCCACCTTGGCTGGCTGTCCCCTGCCATGGGCATAAGCAGTGAACACGCAGGGTCTAATTATGTCCAGCAGTAGCCGCAGCCCACCAGCGTCTTGGCTGGAGCACTTGGGCAGCGTAGCCCACACAGCACAAATGAGTCAAGTGCTGTGACTGCTGGGCCAGCTCTCCAAGCAGCAGGTGGCCGGCCGCCCACTCTATCCTATTGTTGGTCTTTGCTTGCCCACGACTGTGATGGGGCAGGCAGCCACACCTCCCCCAAGGGCAACCACAATGCTGATGCGGCCCTCAGTGAAATTGAGTTTGACACCCCTGATTTAATGTTAGATTTAAAGGGAATAATATTTTCACCCCCAGACAAGATGAGTGCAAAAAGAAAGAGCTATTCCGTCGAGTTCAAGAAAGGAATCGTGGAGGACTCTTGGGGCAAGAATCTTACGGCTTTCTGCAATGAGAAGAAGTTGGATCGCCGAATGGTCCGAAAATGGCGAGCAGAATACAATAACCTCAGTCAACAGTTGGACAAAGGAAATGCTAAAAAGCGGAAGTGTGGATCAGGTCGGCAACCATTATTTCCTCAACTGGAAGGCATCATCTGTGAATGGGTTGCTGACAGGAGAGCAAAGGCTTCAATTGTGCGTAGGGCTGATATTCAAGCATTTGCCCTTGCAATGGCACCACAGTTAGAAATATCGCGAGAAGAATTCAAAGCATCACAACGCTGGCTCAATGACTTCCTTCACCGATATGAACTGTCTCTAAGACCGAGAACATTGTTCAAGCTGGAAGATACTGAACTTATTAAACGTGCTCTTGCATTCAAGTCCTTTGTTGATGGCATTGACTTTTCTAAATACCAACTCTCCAACATGATTGCTATGAATGAAACTGCAGTTATTATAGGCCAAGGATCTCAAACAACAATTGATCAGAGGGGTGCCTCATCAATCTACATTCCCTCCACTGGTTATGAAAGTGCACGTGTTACCTGTATTTTGGCAATTCGTCTGAATGGAAAGAAAGCCCCACCTCTAATCATCACTAAGGGCAAGAAAAATAAGATTGAGTGTGTTTCAGACATTTACATTCTTGAAACCGAAAAAGCCTGGTGCACACAATCAGTTATAAGGAAATGGGTCGATTTAATGCTGCCACTTATTTTGCGAGGTGACCAAAGAGGTCTATTAGTCTGGGATTCAGCCAGCACTCACCGTGCTAAAGACATGAAGAACTTCCTTGCAGAGAGAAGAATAGATCAAATAATGATTCCTGCAGGAATGACTGCCTATCTCCAGACTCTTGATATTGCAATAAATAAGCCATTCAAGGAGCATTTGCACATGGAAATCAATGATTACATTGAAAATAGAATGGAAAGAAATCAGTGTGGGAACTTTGTGAAGCCTAGCCTGCCAGAGGTTGTGACTTGGGTGAAGAATTCCTGGGATAAAATCACTGACAGCTGTGTTGCCAATGCATTACGAGCAGGCTACATGGACAAGAAGTACTCATTTAAGGAGAGCTCTATTGCTGGACATGACAGATTGGGGCCATTAATTCTACAGGAAATGGAGTCACAAGAAATTCAGGCTGGAATTCGAGCTTTGGAGAGTTATGACGATGTTCCAGAAGAAGACGACATGATTGTATTTGAATAAATGTAGATTGTTGTAAATCAGGGGTGTCAAACTTGATTTTATAGAGAATCACATCAGCATTACAGTTGCCCTTAGAGGGAGTGGGGGGCATGGCCAGCTCACAAGAAAAGATAACAGACGGTGGATAGAGTAGGCAGGTGCCTGCTGCTTGGAGGGCTGGCCCAGCAGTTGCAGCGCTTGAACTCACCTGCACTGCGCAGCCCCAGTGTAACAGCCAAGGGCCTGCCAAACTATGGCTGTTGCCTTACACTGTCAGCTGCCTCGTGTTTGCTCATCCATGAGTGCACCCTGCTGAGCTGGGTGGGGGGCTAGCAGGGCTGGTCCCTCGCCATCTCAGGGGCAACCCTTTGGGCCCGCGGGCCTTGTTTTTGAGATGCTGTTATAAATGAAAATATAAGACTTCACCTGAAAATAAGCCATAATGTGTGTTTTGGAGGAAAAATTAATATGAAACTTAGTCTTATTTTGGGGGACACAACGATAATCCTTGGATTATGAGCTCTTGTTGAGCGACTATTTTAAATTACAAGATGCTGAATAAGTGGTACTTAGACTGGTCCTTGAAATTCTAGCTGTTGCAGTACCTTGTAGTGACATAATCTCCACTTGGAAACTTGGCTGGCTTCCCACAAGCAAAGTTGATGGGGAAGCTGGCAGGGAAGGTCACAATTTGGACTTTAAGTCACTCCTGTCACATTTCTCCCGAAAAGCCCCATTATGGAGATCCCAGGGATCTTCTATTCCATAGCATTCCAAGCCTGTGCCCATCTGCAGCACCCCTCCACCAACCTATCTGCTTACGGCCCCCACCAACCCACTCATACTCCCAATCTGTGGCATTCATGCTCTCCCCACCTGTGACTCACACCTTTTCCCACTTAACTGTGCAGTCCTGGAGTAACAATGGCAATCGGGACTGCTGGGATTGCTGTTATTAAGTGATTTGGTCAAGTGATTTCATAATTTATCAGTGATGAGAATTCCAATATCAATTGTCATAACCCAAGGAGTACCTGTAATGTATTCATAGATGTTTTCATTGCAAGTGATTTTAGCCTGTTATTTGACCTTCAGATAAGGATGAATTGTAGAACATCTTTTCAGACTTTGGTTTCTAAAGTGCAATCTTTTGAACTGTGGATAGGGACTTTTCCCCCCCTTAAAGAGTGGTTCCTTTTTTGCCTTAGCTGGGCACCCAGTGCTACTGCAATCTGTTGAAGAAGAAGAGGGACAGAAGACTCCAACATCCTTGATAGCCTGTAGGAATGCTCTTCTGCATGATGCCACAGATGATCCCGAACAGAAAGAAGCATATGCAAAAGGATGCCTTGTTCAGTGTGGCAAATGCACTAAGAACTCTACACCCCAGGAGACTTTGACTGATCACCAGTATAGCCGCAAACGAAAATTCCAGTGCACAGAATGCAATAGAAGTTTTGCTTTTGAGGGACAGCTGTCCCAACACTTGCTAATACACGTACCTGGGACACAGTTCCATTGTACTGAATGTAATTTGTGTTTTTCAAGCCAAAAGGCACTTACTGTGCACGAGCGTGTTCATGCAGTGGACTGGCCGCTGCACTGTTCTGCATGCAACAGGACATTTTTGGACACTGCAGCATTTGACCAGCACCAGCTATCTCATGCTCCAGGCCAGGTTTGCCGGTGTGTGGAGTGCAGCGTTTACTTTACCGATCCAGCAGCTCTGGCAGAACACAAGCGAATGCACTCAGAAGACTGGCCTTTCCGGTGTGCTCAGTGCGACCGAACTTTTGTCCATGAGGGCTTATTGTTGGAACACCTTCAGAATCATAGCCGGACAAGGAGTCGGCGCTGCCATATCTGTGGCTCATGGCTATCCTACAAGGGATTGCTGAAGCATACTGGGGCCCAGTTGTATCACTGCAAGAAATGTAATACTTCTTGCCAGGTTCAGGGGTCTGACTCAGTGACTATGAGCGTTAAAAATGCAAAGAAGCCAGGCAAAGGTAGTTCTTAGCCCTCATTAGGCTGTATCCCGAGTAGATGCAAATATTATTTTTGTGGATTCCTTTTCTTTAAGGCAGTTAGAAAAGTGAAGGAATGCACTTGGATACATGGTGATAGAATGGAAGTCTTCCTAATTCTTGAGGATTAGGCAAAAATTGGATTGGTTCGGAAAGGATGTTGTTGCTGTGGAATAAGAAGACCACCTGCTCCTATTAGCAATGGAATGTAGAGGATGCTTCTTTAACTTCTCACCTGCAGTCTCCTAATCTCTCCTCCCTCAGTACATCCAAATTTCATTTTTCTTGTGATCAGGTGGGCATTTTCTTCTTTTGACCATTGAATAAGTGTTGGAAATTTGCAACCTCTTGCATTGTGTGAGGGCTGCTTTGCTATCTGTAAAATAGGTTTGCTTCTTAGGAATGCAGAGGAGAGGAGCTTGTGGCAATTGGACTGCTGTTTTTGCCATCCACTTATACAAAACACCTTTTTGTTTTTGCTTTCAAGTCCCCCTCTGTAGAGAATTCTTATCACTTGTCTCTCTGGACTTTCCCACGATAGATAACCACAGTCACCGTAGACAGAATATTCCAAAACATTCACAATGGTCAGGCAGTAAATGGTTGAAAAATAAGCTGCAAGCTAAATCTGGATATATAATCTCTGAAATATTTTCTGATTTCGCTATTGCACATTTATACTCAGTATTCTTCCTATGCTATGTTTCAGCTTTCCTTGGTCTGAGCTTTTCTGTATGTGTTAGACAACAGCAAAGTGGGCTGGATGTATGTGATGTAATCCAACATATCCTGAGGATTTCAGGTTGCAGAAGGTGGCTTTATTTTTTTACTCCACATCAGGAATATATTAGTTTTCACTTCTGGAGTTACTATATTTTTTTTTCCTCTGAAGCAAGAGGTTTCAATGCGTTGTATGCTAAAAGATTATCCTGTGTGCTCATGATTTCCTATGCTCTTAATCCATTCATTTTCCTAAAGGCTGTTCCTCATTTGAGAAATATACCAAACCATATTATTTCCAGGTTGATTGATTTGACTGAAGAAACTGCTTTGTAGTAAGGAGGAAATCAGTTATCAAGTACTTCATCGCTTTTGTGAGTGTTTTTAATATTTGCTTCCTCATTAAATGATTACTTCCCTCCCAAATATCGAATTTGGATTTTGTGGTATTTTTACGTATCTTCCTGATTTAGAACTTTATTTTATTTTAATCCTATGGCCCATTCAAGGTGCTAAACTTGCTGGCTTCAAATTCTGTTGGAGTTCTGCCAATAAAATCTTAGCAGAGTTTGTATTATCAACTGCTCCAGTCTTGGGTATCAGCAATGTTGGCAAATAGAAATTGCAGAAAAAGACTGAGAAGTTCCTTTTGAGATTTTTGTGATTGTTTTTGTTTCAATGTATTTGTTTTTTTAAATTATTTTATTTTATTTTGTCCGGTGATGGACATATTATCCCAAACATGTTTAAACTCAGTAACTGATGATTGACCCACTACATCTGCTGGTAGTTGGTTCCAAGCTTCCACTACTTCTGTGGAATAATCCTTTCTAACATTACTTTTGAACTTCTCTCCTGTCAGTTTATGCCCTTGTGTTCTTGATTTTTACTTAATATTGTAATTTCTGCCTTCTTGGACCTTATTCACAGTCTTAATATATTTAAAGGTTTAAATCTTGTATCCCCTTTCACTTTTGTCCTCTGGGCTGTACATGTTCAGTTCCTCCAATCACTCCCAAGTTGTTTTGTCCCTCAGACCTTGCAATATTTTTCTTTTATTACAGTGGCACTCTAAAGTGGCCATGTGCTGACAAGGAGTTTCAGAATAAAAATTATTTTATTCTTATGGATCTTTCAATGAAAGGCAGACCTGATTTCCAATATTTGGAAGGCCGTGAATCGGGATGAGTTTTGTCAAATGAATTTTAAATGTGATTCCTGAGACCATAATTAATTCATAGAAAGACAAATACCTGCATGCCACTCGAGATTATGCTCAGAAAGACTGAGGGAAACAAGAGGGAAGACAAGATAGTTGGAGAAGCCTTATGGATAATCCTTGACTTACAACTGTCTGCATAGTGACCATTCAAAATTCTGATGGACCTACCAGGGGAGGCACTCATGACAGACTTTGTTCCAATGGCCTCACAACACCTGCAGCACACAATCACACATAGGGCACTTGGCAGCTAGATTGCACTAACAGCCATTTGCAGCAGCCACATGATCACGTTTTATGCTGTTTTCATCAAAAATTTACTTCTGGTTTTCGACAAAACCATTCCCATAGCAAAGCACTGGTTTGCTTAACAACCATTGTAGTTGTTTAACCACCACCATAAAATTAAGCCTATCGCATGACTCTTCCATTTTAAAATTGTCATGAATTAGTCATAACTTAAGGACTTCATGTATCTTGGAAACCTTCACATTCCTAGGGCTACCATGCATCAAGCAGATGCAATGGCACCTGCAGAACTGTCTGATGGTTAATTGTTTCAAACATCATCTGTCCAAATCCTTGGATATGAACTGTGGTGTTCATCCTGGCTCAAACATTTCCATCCAAGTGATGGGCAGTTGAGGGATGCCAAGGAGTTGGGGCTGTTTAGACTGTCCACTCATAATCACCTGGATTGCAAGATGTGTAGCAAATAAATTATATAGGATAGGATGGGTAGATGAACAGGATGGATGGACATGAAGTGGATAGATACCATGGGCAGATACGATAGATTGAATAGGATGGATGAATGGAATAGACATGAATGGGTGGATTGATAGATGAGATGGATGGATGGCTAGATAACAAAGGCCAAATGTTCCCAAATGGGACTTTTGAAGAGGGTACCTTCTGGATAGGAAGCAAACCTCACAACAACCCTAGATGGCCATGGGGCTATTGCAGAATTCTTTCCATCCCACTTTTTCTTGATGGAAGCTGGATGGGCGCCTGAGGAGAAGCCTGCCCCCACCCCCACCCCCAGCTCTCTTCACCCTTTCATAGCCTGTCATGGAACCCTCTCTCCCTTGCTGAGGTGGCGCAGTGGTTAGAGTGCAGTACTGCAGGCCACTTCAGCTGACTGCTATCTGCAGTTCAGCGGTTCTAATCTCACCGGCTCAAAGGTTGACTCAGCCTTCCATCCTTCCGAGGTAGGTGAAATGAGGACCCAGACTGTGGGGGCGATGTGCTGACTCTGTAAACCGCTTAGAGAGGGCTGAAAGCCCTATGAAGCGCTATATAAGTCTAACTGCTATTGCTTACAGATGAAGGGCTCAGGCTCAGGCTCCTAAGCCTGAGATGCCCATCACTTGATCACAAAAGCTAGAGATGAGGCTGGAGGGAGGGAAAGAGAAAGGGAAGTATGGAGCAAGGGGAAAAGGGAGGAATAGAAAGAGCAAGGGGGAGAAGAGGGAAAGACAGTGAAGGAAAGAAAGTGAAAGAGGTAGACCAAAAGGGAAAGGGAGAGAGAGAGAAAGGGCGTTGGGTAACTTACCTGATAACGCCTCTTCTAAAAATTATTTTATTCTTATGGATCTTTCAATGAAAGGCAGACCCGATTTCCAATATTTGGAAGGCCATGAATCGGGATGAGTTTGGTCAAATTGATTTTAAATGTGATTCCTGAGACCATAATTGATTCAGAGAAAGACAAAATACCTGCATGCCACTCCAGATTATGCTCTTATTGAGAGAGAAAGACGGACAGAGAAGGAAAGAGGGAGAGGGAGAGAAATAAAGAAAGAGGGAAAGGGAAAGAGATCTCTTTTCTTCTCTTCCCCACCTCAGGAATCTCCCCTCAGCCCGACGCGACCTCTCCCTTCGGCGGGCGACGCTCCCTCTGAGGCGGAGACAATTTTCCCGCTCAAAAAAAAAAAAAACAACCGGAGGAAGAGCGCGTACGACTCCTCGCTCCTCCCGCCGGCAGGGGTCGTCCGCCACCCAAGCGGCGGCCGCTCTAGGCCTTGCGCCAGGTTTCTCTCCCCACCTCAGAGACGGCGGGGCAGGCGAGGGGGGGCGGACGGAGCGTCTCTGGGTGGGCGGGGCTTGTCCGTCCGACTGCCGCGGGGCATGACGGCCTTTCTCTGTCTCCCCCCTCCCTCCCCTTTCTACTCCTTTCTTTTTACCTCAGAGCGAGGGAGATGGAGGCGCCGTTGTGGCCGGTCGGGGCGGCTTTGCAAGGCCCGGAGGCGTCGGACGGTCCCGGGCTTCGCCTGCTGAGCCTGGAAGGGCGCTTAGCTTCGGCCGAGAAGAAGCTGGGCGGTTGCCAGAGGACGGTAACCGAGCTTGGCAGTCAGCTGGAAGGCAAATGGGCCGCCCTGGGGGGCCTGGTCCAGGAATACGGGCGGCTCCAACGGCGGCTGGAGAACCTGGAGAACCTGCTGAGGAACCGCAACTTTTGGATCCTCCGCTTCCCGCCGGGCGGCCAGGGGGAGACGCCCAAGGTCGGCTTGGGGAGATGCCGAGGACCGGGAGGGAGAAGGGGGGGGGGTGTCCCCGTTTGGGACGGGCGGGGGTGGTGGGCCAAGAGATGGGGCCGGTTGGCGTAGCTGTGGGGCAGCGGGACTGACAGGAGGTTGGGGTGTGTGTGTGTATGTCTGAGGGATGGGTGGTTTCCTGGCAGACGTCTCGGGAGCCCGCTAGGTGACAGCGTCAGGGCTGGGAGGAAGAAGAGGAGGAGGAGGAGGAGGAAGGACTGTGGGGTTC